>NC_092862.1:81322517-81440774 GCF_032062135.1 Pyxicephalus adspersus | reverse complement strand
GCAGTACATTGCGTCAAAGAGGGCACGATTTGGCGTGAAGACCTATATGCTGTGCGAATCCTCATCTGGCTACATCTGGAATACAGTACTGTACACTGGAAAAGGGACACAGTTCAACACCAGATACAGCCATTATGGATTGGCAACATCTTCAGTGCTATCCCTCATTGAGCCATTGCTAGGTCAGGGCTATTGTGTCACAAATGACAATTTCTACACATCTCTTGAGCTTTATGAGTTCCTTCTGCAACACAGAACAGATGTGTATGGAACCGTTAGGGCTAACCAGCGCAACCTTCCACCACTGTTTGCAAAAGGGAAGCTGAAGAAAGGAGAAATTGTTGCCTGGCAGAAAAGCAAGATGATGGCCCTAAGATGGCGTGACAAGAAAGATGTGTGCCTGATGAGTACTGCCCATGATGCCTCCACTGTTCTGGTACACACAAAACGTGGGAAAGAAGTGATAAAGCCACAGGTGGTGATTGTCCACACCTCCCATGGTGTTGTTGTAGTCAGAGCTGAACAAGCCATGACATTCTACCCAGCAATGAGGAAACAGCAAAGGAAGTACTACAAGAAGATTTTCAGGCATCTAGTTGAGCAGTGCCTATGGAATGCCTACGTTCTATACAGAAAAAAAAAAAAATCAGAGGCCTGTGAATCATTCAGACTTCATTTTGCAAGTTTCCGAATCCATAGTCAAGAACCACCAAACACCATCAGTGGCTATGAATAGACCTGGACGTCATGCTTCCACCATTGTCAACCCAGAACGCCTGACCAGTCGTCACTTCGTTGAATACATCCCACCAACCCAGAAAAAGGCAGCACCTACAAGGATGTGCGTGGTTTGCTGCTCAAAGACCGATGACAGAGGAAGGAAGAAACGCAAGGAAACCAGGTTCTACTGTCCAGACTGTGATGTTGGACTTTGTGCAGCACCCTGCTTCAAAATCTACCACACCCGGGATGTCCACTAAAAATGTAAATCATTTTTTTTTTCTAAAATCTGCATTTAATTTATCTTCTTATTTATGAATAATATTGCACCCTTGTTTGGAAAATTTCAGTTAGAATTTGTTGATAAAAAAAAAAAAAAATTTGATAATTTACACTGTTGTGGTCTATTATTTCATAATTTTTTTATAATTATGTAATATAATTGTGTATTATATTATAATTTACGATTATAATATAATAAATAAATATAATTATTATACCCGGGATTTAATCCTAAGAATTACAGGCCTACAATATAAACAAAAATTTCTATGCAAAAAAAATAGGATCACTTTTTGCATCAAAAAATTACAGAATTAGAACGCTAGGGGGGTTAAGGGGAAGGAACTCGGGATGTTTAATATCCACTGCTCCCCGGGAAAAAATGAGCGAGCTGAATTGCTTAATGCCATACAGGTCTTCGTTCCAGGTTCCTCCCCTGCAATTGTTTGTGGTGATTTTAACTGCGTATTACCAGGTGAAAAGGCTGTAGAACAAGGGAGCACTATAATACATCTTAACAGCTGAAAAACATGATGGCTTATCTCAAGTTGCAGGAGGTCTGGAAAAAGCTACATCTGAATGGTTATGTTTATAAGTCATAAGTTTTTGTACATTCACCTAAAATTATCAGTTACATTCAAGGGACCGGGGATCTGGAGGCTAAATACCACGCTTCAAGAGGATCTTGGGATCAAAATCCATAACACATTAGCATACAAGTCATGGTGGAGGGACATATGCAAATTTCACAACTTCATAAATTGGTAGGATGACAACATCAAAAAAGAAAAGTTATCTAGAAGGTAATACAGGAAGCAAGGAGGAAAGTAAAATGGTTCCAGAGGCTAAACAAACAGCGCCAAACTTTTAGCAAGTTTAGAAAAAATGGCAATCCAATGGAGGAGGAAATTAATAATTTAAAAAATGAAATAGCAGAGGCCATCACTGCTAAAGTGGGGTAGCCGCGCGATGGAGGAGTGAGGACGTGCAGGCACTCAGCTCCCTGTGAACGGCGGCATTACCCTAGTCTGGCTTTGATATATCCTGCTCCCGTGTCCCCACCCTAATGCCCCAAGGCAAGAGGACTCTGAGGCAGATCAGGAAGCAGAGAGAGGCAGGGTTACTCCGTTATTTCCCGTCCAGCAGTGCTGAATCCCAGAGCTGGCCCTGATCCAAGATGGCGGCACCTCCGCGTGCATCCTCCAGTGGGCAGCAGGCTCCACTGACATGCAGGAAATCCTGGCTAGCTTTGCATCTCTGCTATTACCAGCATTTCTGAAAGCTCTCCTGGCGCTGTACAGGCACTTCATGCTAAATTATCCACCATGAGGTCAGTACTCTCTTTGCCTACTAAATCAGACATAGATAGCATGCTCTCAAGAGTTGAGGCCTCCATGCAACACACAGAAGGCATGGAAGGCCCTCGTTGTGACTCTGTTCTACCTCACTACTGGGGACTGGTAACTAGCCTCCTCAAGCTCGATCTTGACACTGGAAGATGTTGGAAGTCGTGAGTTTACGTTCCATGTTGGGACAACCATATGTTTATTGGTATTGTATGTTAACTATGTTGTTCGGTTGACTGCTGCACTGATATATTTAATGATTGTAAGTTTATAAAATGCCACCCGCAGCAAGGAGGCCCTTGCTCTCTTGCTGTTGTGCACTACTTTCCCCCCAATAGGGCGCTCCGCTTCCACAGGGAGCGGAGTTCCTTGTGTAGTACTACTCATACTTACCTAAATTTTTTTTTATCAAACACTGATTCACCTTCCCCACACTAGACCTTTTCCTCTCCTGACTTATTTTTTTCTGGTCCCTTTTAGTCTCTCTTCCTATAGACCGGTAACACAGTCCAGTACATACCTCTAGTGCTCTTCATCTGTACTAGCAAAGATGATGATAGTATCTTTATATGCCAAAGGGCCTAATTCCCTTACCAAACGTTCCATTGCACTTACTAACATTACCCATCACATAGCCTTTATTCAAGAGACCCATTTCTGGCATAACAAAATACAAAATCTTAAAAATAAGGGTTTTCAGTTGTCTTATCATGGCACTTCCCTGGACTCTAAGTCCAGGGTGTTAGCAATCTTATTTCTAAATCACTGCCCTGGACCTTAAAAGGACATGCGGTCTGATTATGACGGTCACCTTTTGATTTTGAAGGGCACGGTTGGTACACGCTTATATACTTTTGTTAACATTTATGTGCCCAATGTTGATCAAGTGTATTTTTTGGATGGTGTTCTAGACACGGTGGAGGATTTTTGTGGGCAGAGTTTAACCTGGCTTTTGACCCGAGTAGGGATGTTTTTAAGGGCACATCTCACTTACCGTTCTCTACCCTTAGGAGAATTAAACAACTGCTACATGCTCACCAGTTGATAGATATATGGAGGATACAACACCCTACTGAGCAGGAATATTCCTTTTTACTCCCCGGTTCACAAAATGTATTCTAGGATAGCTCTCTTTTTTGTGAAACATGATATGCTCCCGAATGTACATTCCTCATCCAAAGGTACTGCCGCGTTTTCTGATCATGCCCTGGTTAGCATAACTCTTGCATCAGACATCCCAACACCTAGACTCTGCTACTGGAGAATAAATGAGGACCTCCTGCAGTCTCCAGATAATGGTCTGCTAATAGAAGAAGAACTGCAAGAATATATTCTTTGTAACTCCTCATCGGTTCAAAACCCATTGGTTGTATAGGAGGCGCACAAATGTGTTATTAGGGGCCTCCTCATGCAGCTTGGACATAGAGCTAAGATAGAACAGCAGGCCAAATATAATGATCTGCTGTAAGAACTATATAAACTAGAAATTACTCATAAATGTAACCACACACCAGATCTAGAAGCAAACATATCCCGACTTCGGGAACGCATAGCCTCTTTGAACTTGGAAAGGCTAGAGCACACTTGGCCAAATGTAGAGGCTTCTTTTATGAGAATGCAAATAAATATGGGGCAGCCTTAGCACAAGCTATCAGAGCAAAGTGGTTACTGTCCTATATATCTAGTATATCATCACGTACAGGTTCTATACACCACTCTTCCGAAGAAATAGCAGCCTCCTCCTGCCATTTTTACCAAAAACCTTTATAATTTGAGGACCCCGAAGGATTCTACTATGCTGCAACCACCAGTGTGATTAAAGATTACTTGGAATCCTCGGGGATTCCAAAAGTTCCAGAGGAAGTATTGGAAGCACTAGATGCTCTGATTACCTGAGTTACAGTCTGCGATTTCTAAAGCCGCGACGGGTAAAGCCCCAGACCCGGATGGCTTCACTCTTCACTCACTCATGCATATTACAAAAAAAGGTTCCAAACTCAATTGGCCCAGCCTCTTTTGGCTGCTTTTAGCGCTATTTCTGATGCAAACTCCCTGCCGCTTGACACACTCACGGCCCACATTACAGTAATTCCCAAGCCTGAAAAGGACCCTTTTCTTTGTTTGAGTTACAGGCCAATCTCGTTGTTAAATGCCGATTTAAAACTGTTCTTTAGTGTTAAAGCTCGCAGATTGACCCCTATCCTGCAATCTCTGATACATAATGACCAAAGTGGCTTTTTGCCCTATTGAGAAGCTAGGGATAATACAGTCTGCACTCCCAATATAATCCATCATGTTCCATCCAATATCATACCTATGATGCTCCTCCCTACCGATGCTGAGAAGGCATTGGATAGAATATATTGGAACTACTTTAAGTTAATGCTGTCACATATTGGTATCCCCTAAAGGCTGCTCCAGTGGATAGTAGCTCTTTACTCTAATCCCACGGCACGATTGGGAGCGAATGGGGTTCTTTCTGACTCATTTTCTATTACAAATGGGACCCTGCCCCCTTTCGCCCCTACTATTTATATTGATGCTTGAGCCTTTTTTGAGACACATAAGCTCCAATCCAATTATTGCAGGTGTCTCCATAGGTGACTCTTCACAAAGTAGCGGCATATGAGGAGGATTTGTTATTCTTCGTGACATCGCCAATTTCCATCCCTAATCTACTGAAAGAACTAGGGGACTATGCACACATCTCTAATTTAAAATCAATTTACAAAAATCAGAAGCCCAAACATCACGCTATCACATAGATTGGTGCGCACTCTGTCGCCCACTTTTCTATTTAAGTGGGCAACGGGCGCTATTAAGTATCTAGGCACATTTCTCCCGTACACTTATGCTGAACTTTCTAACACTGCTCAATGTGATATGACATGACCTACAGAGATGGAGACAGAATATGTTCTCCTGGTTTGGGCACTGTAACATTCTTAAAATGAATGTTATGCCCCTTGGAGGTATGGCTTTTCTAGACCCAGTACTCTACCATACGATAGTTCATCTGACCCGCCTGATCGATTGGTGTCGGCATAAGGATATAAAGGTGTGGATTAAATTGGAAGAAGCTGTTTCTCCGGTGCCTAAACATCTGGTGGTATGGTCGCCTCCCGGCGCTATTGCTTCAATTAAGAGACACCCTCTTCTTGGGGAAACTGTGCGTGTGGTGAATTAAAAATTGAACTATATCCTTCCCCGTTGTCTCCCGTTTTAGGCCATCCAGCATTCACACCCAGTTTTACAGACCCTGTTTTCCGCAGCTGGAGACGTTCGAGAATGGAAAGGATGAGGCTCTCTTCTAGTGGCTGGGCACTAGAGAGACAGTTGCAGGAAGATTACTTGCTACCTGATCTTGGCCCCTGGAGATCACTTCAACTCCGACATTTTTTGGGCTCTATACCGGCCCCGCACCGGATTAATAGATCTCTTACGACGCTAGAACAATTGTGTGTAGCAGAGGGACCAGTGAGGGGAACCCTGTTGTATTCCTACCAGATGTTACTTTCCCAATATTCTGGGGGTACACCCAGATACATTGAGAGATGGGAAAGAGTTACAGTTATCTTTCCCAGACAAAGACAGCAATTATTTTACTTTGGCCATAAGGCGTCTATTAGCAGGCACTACCAAGAAACTAATTTCAAAATAGAACGCCGGTGGTCCTGGCTAAAATGTACCCTGCTGTTAGCCCTCTTTGCTGGTGCTGCCAAAGTGCCCAGGGAACACTATTGCATAAATTTTGGAACTGCCCGCTTCTGCAATCATTTTGGGGAAAGGTAACAGATATTGGTAAACACGGACAGATGTGTCTATTCGGGATAAGCCAGAGCTGGCCTTGCTCCATGTCTCCACCATGTCCAGAAAGAAATATAATGCATCCCCTTCTACGTCACCTTCTAAATGCTGCAAAAAGCTGCATTCCTATTTTAGGGAAACAAACAGGGTCACCAACTATTAAACAATGGATAAATAAAGGTAATATTACAGCTATAGAAGATCTATTGGCAACTGACGAGCAGGCTACAACTAAAAACACGCGCATATGGTTTTATTAGGAACAATTTATTTGGTCAGCAGAATATCTTACATGTCAGTGATAACTATGCAGATTCTTTGGTAAAGACTTATAATGTCTGGGAATATGTATTGCTGTAATGTATGTGAGCTATGCATTGTACAATGTGTATCTTTATTGTTATGGGAGACTTTGTTTTACAAAATGTTGACCTACAGGAGGCCATCTTATGCAGATGTCTCATTTATCTATAATGTTTAGTATATTTTTGACCAATAACCATTTTAATGTTTTGACATGCAATTATGTCATATGTCATGCAATTTTTTGTAACGTTTACTGTTGGTTTCTTGAATGTCAAATTTAAAAATAAAGTTAAAAAAAAAAAAAAAAAAAAAAAAAAAAAGTAGTTGATAGTAGAGAAGTTGTTGATAAAGTTATTCAGGGTGATCAGGTCTGTGGGATCCCTGGTAGAAGTGCACATGATGGTCTAAATTTACTGAGAGATGTGCTATGGTACTCAAACGTGAGAAAGCAAAAATTGGCCTTTTTGTCCTTAGACTTCCAAAAAGTGTTTGATAAAGTTTCACATATCTATCTGTGGAAAGTGTTGAAAAAAAAATAGGGTTTCCTGTTACACCAGACATTACCAAATCAAATGTCTTTACAGTGGTGCTTCTAGCAAAGTCTTAGACAATAGCTTCTTATCGGATGACGTTTAACTCAGAGTTAAACAAGGATGCCCTCTCTCTCCTCTTCAATTTATCTGTGCCTTAGAACCATTTCTGTCATCCTTAAGGAAGGACAGTGGTGTGGTGGTCAGTCTGCCAAAATTTGCACATACATGGACGATGTTACTGTCCTCTGTACCACAGAAGCTGCTTTCAACAGGGCAGTTCTAACCACTGAATTTTTTTGTACAGGCTCAAGATTTGAACTAAATATCAACAAGTGTAATTGTCTTTATCTTGGCCAATAGCAGCTTCAACATCTAAAAATTAAGTCAAGCTATCAAAATTTTGGAAGTGTTTTTTGACCATCAAAACAACGGGCACCAAAGCTGGAGCATTGTCCAAGGAAAAATAAGCCAAAGAATTGAATTCTGGAAACGACGTAACTTACCCTTAGAAGGTAAAGTGCTGGTTGTAAAATCAATAATTCTGCCTCAGTTACAACACCTAAGCTTAGTCTATCCACCATCACTCACCATAATTTAAAAAATTATTAGAAATATCTTCAAATTTTTCTGGAGCTTAACTGTTAAAAAAATTGAAAGGTCAATTGTGCACAAAAGCAAGGCAAATGGGGGTAAAGACCTCCCAGATATTAGGATCTTTCTGTGGTCCAGTTTTTTCTCCCTCCGCTTCAAGTGCCTCCAAACCAAATCTAACACATGGTCATATTTTCTCAAGTATGCTGCAAAACAGAGGAGGAAATTGCGCTTATACTCCCTTTTACTATAGAAAGGTCAGCACAAATGTGGACGAACAATTTCTAATAAACAAGTTAAAAGATATTGCTTGGCAGCGTGTCCATAAGTGCCTGCCCCTGCATGCCTTTCAGCATAGGAGGGGTTTTGTGAGTTCTCCTGTATGTCCCGGTCTGGTTGATTCCTCAACCAGACCGGGGACATACCTGGGGAATGTATATGTGGAATAAACTTGTGTAATTTCTTTTTTGTGTATTTGCCAAAATATGTTTTTTGTGAAAAAGGAAAGCAAAAATTTGTGTTTGTGAAAATAGTTTTTGGTTATGGTCAAAAATATATGTAGAAATGTTCTGTATATGTTGGAAAATGCTATGTACTTATCTGTTTAAAAGATAATCTTGGTTCCTGTTCATATGTATCTTTACCTAGGAAAAGGGAAATTTGGACTTTTGTTTTATTTTTTTTACAAACTAACTTCATACTTTGCTTTCAGGAATGGACCTTATGTTCTTTTTTTTCTGCTATAAAACGGACTTTGTTACTTTAGCCGTGGACCAGAGACTTATTTTTTGGAAAAAAATGTGCCGATTCTTTGATTTAAATATGCAAAATATATGCAGATTTTGTTCTGCTTTAATACTTTATTGTAATTTGTGTGTCTGTCTCTGTTATTTGTACTCTTGGGAAAAAAAAAAAAAAAAAAAAAAAGAGATTGAGTGTTTTTCTCTTGCTGACCTTTGCCTGTTCCTGACAATCTGGTGAAGACTGCAGCTTGAGATTGGAGACTGGTGAATACTGGTACTGACCAGGACCCTACACATTGGCTTTTGTTATTTAGCTGACCAAGGGAGAAGGCCAAAATGGTGCAATAAGAGTTGTTCCCAAAGTGCACAAAATTGGCCAGAAATTGAGTTTTGACCCAAACATTAATCCTGGAAATCCACCTAAATTAAAAAAAAAAAAAAAGGTCCTGCGCCCTCATAGGTGCTGGAGATATAATCATATTAGTTTAGTTGCCCTCACCTCACTCCAATTTAGGCTAAAGGTTGTAAGCAATTATAATGTAATCTCTAAAAATGTCTACCTATAAAAAGTGGTAGACAGGAGGTGGAGTTCTGATGGCAGAGTTAGGCAGTAGAAGTTTATAACTGTAAACCCTTCTATGAATTGCAGAACCCCAACCCCTAGGCATCGAATGTTCCCTTAACTCTTTGTCTATGCTTAACTTATTTATATAGACAGATGACAGGTCAAAATGTCCAGATCTCTGTAAGTTTGCAAAACTTATATTATGCACCTGTATCAGGTTTGATTCTCAACAGATGCTGTTCCAGTAGCTGGCTCTGGTTTTCTGTTGGGAGATCTGTTTTTGTTTTTTTGAAAAATTGAAATGTTACGTAGGAACACTGTTTATAAAAGTAGATGGCAAACCATATTCAACTGCAATGCACTATAATTTTATCACCACCACTCTTACAAATTGACAGGGTTTTGTGGTGAGGGAATACAGATGTAGCATCAGGATAGTGACCTGTATGACCATACTCTCGGCCAAGAGATATCTACAGTACTGCACCACATAGGCTGCAAAAATAACTTGAAAAAATGTACATCATGATGCAAAGTGAAATTATAGTTATAGTTTCTGTTATTGTAGCACATGTTCTTTAAGGCAAGCAGCTAAGGTAATAAAAATATTTCTTGAACTATGTTGCAGTTGGCATTGTATACCTACACATCCAAACTTTCACATATTTATTTTATTTATTGTTTTTACCCTTATGTAATGAATCAAAAGTGTCACACAGCTGGGATACACTCCAGAGAGCCCACAAAAAGTACTTGGCAGGGACTCTATTTATAAATAGAGCCCTTAGTATGCATCCTTTGTCAATTCATCTGAAATTCACTGATAAGTATTCAGACGTCTCTACACTTTTCATTGGTGAACCTGGGTAATCCAGCATGCCTGGAATGGATTTCTTAAAAGTCATTTGCTACTTGTTAGCGAATATTTTCAATCCTGGACCAGATCTATTAAGGTTTGCTGGATCACCCAGGATAACTGATCGAATTGTATCTTTTCCAGTCATGGACAGCTGTAACAAATCACGCTCAATTACTTGTTTTGTCAACTAGTGGCCAATTGTTAAATTGCACAGCTGTCACAATAGGAAATTGGCAGGAGAATGAATTATAAATACACCCCTATTAGTGCAGTTAGTAATTTAGTTCTGAATCATACCAAAATAAAATTAAAGCGTTGACATATTGATAATTACATTGTTTTATAAACTCTGCTAACTACTTTTTCACTGACATTGCAAATAATTTTCCATGTATTTCCTTATCAACATTGTACATTGCCTTGAAATTTTACAAATAGTACATTTACTAGGGACTAGGCTCTTATATATTCTTGCCTGTGATATGAGCGTGGTTATTTTTTTTCATATTTTGAGAGGAGTTTGAAAGGACCACCACTTCGATGTAGCCTGGTACTGTAGGACGTTGGTTTACAGGTCCAGTTAAAGCTTTTGGCTAAAAAACAGGAACAAACAAAAAAAGAGAAAGTGGTATCAAATACTTTTATGCTATTGTATTATGTTGTTCTTATGATCATATAATATTATATATTTATGATCATATATTATAATATTGAAAGCAGTTTTTAGGAAAATGGTAGAGAAACAGGATTGTTCAAATGTTATCTACAAACACCAATATGGCATAAAATATAGGGCCCAACAGATACTGCAACAACATTACATTATGCAAACTGTTTACTGTAAATGTCTGAATAATAAAGAACAAATTAAGTTTTTAAAAATAGTTTATTAGTTAAAGAAAAGCGAAGCAAGACCACACAAAAAAAGCAATTGCACAATCTTCCTGTAGGTTTACTAGGCAGAAATGCCAGTTCACCTTCATTACCAAAACAAGCACAATATCAAACTCCTATCACTCAAGGTGGAACGTAAAATGTCTATAGATAGCTACCAACTGAAAACCACTTTATAATAAATTATATAGTTAAATGTATTATTCAGAATACTGGAACAAGCAACAGTCACTATTTAATATTAAACCTCCCTAGCGGTTCATTTCTTTCTGGTTTTATATGTCTAAAAGCGGTACATTTATTTTACAGTATATTATAATAGTATGAGTATAATAAAGTTTGAAACACAAAATCACGTAAAAATAATAAACTGAATAAATTAAACATCTATATATTTAAAAAATATATATATTTTTTATTATTGTAAAAAAAAAAAAAAAATACATATTATACTCATACTATTATATATACTGTAAAATAAATGTTCATTGTACTGCTTTTACACATATAAATACAATGTATTACATTCAATACAATTATTTTGCATTGAATGCAATACAAATGATTTTTGAATTTCGCACCCCGCCGGCAACGTACACACGCACCGACGTCACCGGTAACTCCCCGGTGACTCTTCGGGTGCAGAAGCCGGCCGGAGGAAGAGAGAAGGCAAAGATCGTGGCAATGGACGGCGCAGGATGCCTGCAGGTCAGGCAAGCGCTGTATTTACTATTACTTCCATAGGATTACCTACCCCGAGTGTTACTGCTTTTAGCAACTTTTTTCTACCCCGAATCACACTCGGGGTTACCGCTAGGGAGGTTAAAGTACTGTGCACAAATTGTACTTTAAAGGCAAAATTACTGTAAAGAGAGGATGCTTTCAAATAAAACAACAGTTCAAATAAAATTAGGGAGTAATGCATCAACTCAGCAGGAAACAAATTAAAATAAAACAATTTTCCTCTATCGTAAGTGAACAGAAATGTTTAAAGGTTTTCTTCACAGCAAAAAATATGACATTTGGTATGCCTGTATAAAATATGCAGGGCAAAAGAACTTAAGACCTAGATAATAGTACATTTTTAGAACATTTTGCCAGATAAACCAAAAATGCATATAGTTAATTCCCTAGCTAATAGACATAACATCAAATTTTAAAATAGAAAAAGAAAATCACATTTCATAAAAGTCAAAAATTGGAACCAAAGTGGACTTGTGTGTACCTGTTTGTTTAAATAGTAACACATAGGTATTTGCATTGAAGTATTTATTGCTCAGGAAAACATTTGGCAATCCCGAGGCTAAGGCTACACAGACATATATATCTTTGCTTTTAAAGATTTAACTGATTGCTGACAGTTAATTTATTGCCATCACATTTTATTAGCAAGACAGTTGCTTTGGAAAACATTGGTGTCACAGACAAGGATAAAAGCCAGAGTAAGAGCAAACTCAACAGAACAAGAACTTAGAATAAATCTCCTTACTGGAGCCCCAGATATTACTCTAAACAAGAAGAGAGTTCAGATTAGTGGTGTACAGTAAGACTTATTCAGAGATTATTTCACACCTCATTTTTTGTGAAAAATTTTTTTTCTGAGCTCTGAATTTTTATATATATATATATATATATATATATATATATATATATATAAAAATATAAAATAGTTATTAGTGGTATTGTGCCAATATACTGTCATTGACGTATGACTAGGCCCTAAAGCCTAGGGCACCACAAAATACAGAGGGTAAAAAGAGCAATAGGCTCTGGAGTTCAGACTCCATACAATAACCAATAAAAAAAGGGGATGAAAAATAAGCAGAACATAGTAAGAGATGTAAAGAAAAGGGAGGGGGGAGTGGGTGTGGTTTCTCCAGTGGGGTTATCAAATGATATACTCAATACATGGGTCCCAGGTTTTATGAAAATTGCCTAGTTTATTGTTAATGGTACATGTCATTTACCATGATCCAGATTTTTAGTGAATTCCAATGGAATCTTACTTGCCTACCAATCGCATGCTATTGAAACATGGGCTGCTACAAAGAAATAAGATAACTAAGCTGAGGATTTTGGAACAGAATCGATTTTGATGAACAGAGTGGAGAAATGTATGCATTTAGTTTTGTTGGCACCATATATCTCATCAAAACTTTTAAGTTTGCATCAGTAAGCGATGTGTTTAGTGAGATGGTAGAAAGAGGTTGAAGTATGCTAAAGTTTTTTTCTGGGAATCAAAGAAGTTAAGGTATATAATAGAAATTCCACCTTTTTCCTCAGAAAAAGAGTATACTGTAGTGGTAGGGAAAGCCCTTTAATTTTTCTTGCACAAATGATTTAACTGCATTTATGGGAAAACTTCAGGTAATGACATTGAGTGTTTGTCTTTTAGGATTGGTAAACTAATGATTGTTTAACTATTCAACAAATCACCTATGCATAAAAATCTCTTGTTTTGCCACATTTGAATTGTGAGTGATCCAGGGGGAAACTCAGGATTGCCCCAAAGAGGCGCCAATAGGGAATGAGCAGAGTAAAGAACAAGGTTCTTTTCCTGGCCATCCCAAACCAGCACATATGTAGGCAAGTGATGAGCAGAGAATGGCAGGTCTTTTCCTAGCAGGTATCCACATCAATAACTCCATGCGAATAGAGCGGCAAGAAAGGGCCTCCAAAAGCTGTCCACTGCAGTATAGAGTCTGGCATGGTAGTTCAGCCTAAAGCGGCTATCTGAGCATCCCAATGATACAGCATGAGATTAGGAACCCAGAGACTTCTAATGGATTTTGGTGTGTAAAGGGTGGATACATTTATCCTATGTGGCTTTTTGTTCCAGACAAATGTAAGCAATTTCATTTGAATGATCCTTAAGATCATTTTGGTTATTGCAATAGGTAGTGTATGAAACAGGTAAGAAGTACACATAAGAAGTACACAGTATAAGTAATATCACAGAAGTATATTCATTTTTAGGGTGGCTATCGCTCCAAACCAAGAAGGGAGAGAAACATACCAATTACTATCTTGTAAGATTATCCTAAAACAGGGATTGCTCTGCTCCCTGAGGAAAGGGAAAGCCTGATGACAGCAAAGGCATCCTCAGGATTTCCCTTTCCTCAGCAACTCAGGGAGCAGAGCAATCAGCGGAGCTTTACTATGCTGACAGCTCTGCTCCACTGATCATGGAGCGATCAAGGGAGCAGAGCTGTCAGCATAGTAAAGTTCTGCCGATTGCTCTGCTCCCTGATTGGCTGAGGAAAGGGAAACCCTGATGCTTGAGCTGTCATCAGGGTTTCCTATTTCTCAACCAATCACAGAGCAGTAGAGGTATAAATGGAGATAGTATCTCCATTCAACCTCTATTGCCCTCGTATTGCCTACTTTCAATTAGCTGTGACCGCAAAGTTCCCACGGTCCAGGAATCCCATGACATTATGATTCATTATGTCATTGTCTGATAACCTGTAAAAAATAAAAAACAACAAGTTTAAAATAAAAAAAAAAAAAAAAAAAAAAAAAAAAAAAAAAAAAAAAAAATTTAAAAAAAAAAAAAAAAAAAAAAAAAAAAACACATACGAAATTAATAATTTAAGAAGAAAAAAAAAATTTTTTTTTCCTGTAGTTTTGCAGTCGAATCTAGTTTTTTCAGGTCAGGTCAATCCGAATTCAAACAGCCATATTCGGGTCGAATATAAGGACAACCCGAATTCGAACACCAACACTAGTATTTACCTAGTTTGGGGAGACTGCTAATTAACGCATTGTTCCCCTCTTTAGAGACTGTATTGCCCTCATGTAGATAATTCAAATAGAACTATATGAGGGGCCAGTACTTTCCCAAACATTTTATAGTATGTGCTTGAATATCTATCCCATAACTAATTTCAAATTTTAATTGCCCCAAGATGTGCTTTTTGTAGTTTAGGCAGGGGTATCCTAGATATTCTTCCACCTTAGCTCCAGGAGTTTGTGTGGGGGGAGGCATAAAGGTTGGTATATAAGTAATGAAAGGCTTCTAGTATTAGGGCTAGGTTTTGAGAAAGCCTGCTGTTTTAGTTTTTGGAGGGCCGCTATACTTGATGTTTGCGTTTGGAGCAAAGTCTTATTTTGACAGCTCCATGTCAGCACACTGATGGGTTACTCACCTCTTATACTCTCAAATGTTTATTAGCGTTGCCAACCAGCTGACATAAAACCCTGGCAATCCACCATCTCCGTTAATGTTTACCCATATGGCATCTAATGTAATTGCCTGAAGGGGAGCCTTGCTGTTTCTTCCTTAAGGGCATGTTGAGGGTTGAGTATCATCCTGGTACTGAGAAATTTTTACAACGTTCAGGGTTTGTGTCATAGGGAGGTACTAAGCTCATCCCATCCTTATAACTCTGCCCTGTTTGCATTGTCACTGGCATTGGCAATGTTGCAGTCCACTGTTGTAGGCAAGGCTCCTGGCAGGCCTTCACCATGTCTCCTTTTCTTGTGTTAAAGTCGACTTCTGCCTTCTCTTTGTAGAAGGTCAAGGGTTGTGGCCCTTTGCATCGGAGCAGTTTGCAGTTCTAGCACAGGCTTCTGACTGGATTCTGCCCTTCTCTATGCAGGTATTGCAGTAGTCATGGCATAATAGGTCTTTCTTGGATTTGCTTTTTATTTTCAGCACAGGGCTGCACTGCATAGACAATGTGTGTGTCAGAATAAAAATCTAGACCCAGCATCCTGGGAGTCAACCAGAGAGCTAGCCTGTCAACTGATGCTGATCATATTAGGACACAGGGTCTGAGCACCTGTCAGGATTATACCAGAGCCTCTTAGAGGGAGGATATTTTGTTGTAGACAAGTGGCAGGTTGCAGCCACCAATATATGCTTGACAGAAATAGAGCCCGTCACATCAATCAGGAGATGAGGTAACTAGTATGCACAATTCAGGTGGGCGATCAGTACTCCACAGGAGCATAGTCAGGATGAGAGGTTAGGAATAATACAGTCAAAGCAGGTGTGGTACCGGGGAGCACATAGGGGAGCTTAATCAGGATGGGCGAAATGTATCAACATAAGATCTGTCAAACCAAGCAAACTACCAGGGAGCAGGAGCTTTGTGAGCTAAATCAGCAGCAAGTGATCTGTCAAAGCAGAAGTACCAGGGAGCAGGCAGGAGTGTAGTCATGATGAGAAAAGTTGACCATCCGAAGGATGGTAACACAAAGCAACGTACCAGGGAGCAGGGGATAAGTGGGAGACTGTACTTCGTGAGAGTGAGAAAATGGAAGAGCAGCAATAGAGAAAGTTGTCGAAGGACAGAGGCACAGAGAATATCTAGAAGGTGTTTTTCAAAAATCCATTTGCCATTACCCCAAAGATAAACAGCAGTTTTTTTATGTTTTTTTTTTTTGAAATGTGCAAAGTGTCATTACAATATGATGGGAGTATTTGTAGTATCTGTCTTTATAAATATTACTTGGATGCCATTGATTATTTTAAAACCCATATGGATTACACAACTATTAATAAATAATCTAGACTAACCTAGAATCAAAATACTGATATGCAGAGAAAAAAAAAAAAAAAAAAAAAAAAAAAAAAAAAAAAAAAAAAAAAACACACAAACAACAACCTCAACAGGATTTACGTTAAATTCTGTACAACAGGTGGTATATTTGCAAAAAAGACCGATACAACCAATATTTCATCACTTAGGAAGTGGCGAGTACAGCCGTTTCTCATACGTAATATTTTTATTTTAGAGTCGTTTCTCTGGAGGCTGTAGCACCACTCTTATTTGTGATTGGTTGAGATATGCTGATATCAGCTGATAATAGGTGTCAGCTGATAATTACTTGTGGACTTTAACCTCTTTCTGGTTCAGTAAACATTATGGCTTCTGAAACACCTTAACAGGATTCACCCAATGGAACCCATGCCTTCACTTGCCATTGCAGTAGAGATCTTCACAAATTCTGCACTAATATTCAACTGTTGGTACCTACTGGTGCAGAAGTTTGTTGAATGGTATTGACTGCTTCCGAAATTCCAATGTTCATGTTTATGCTCTCATCTCCACTGCCTTCACCAGAAGCCTATAATGAACAATAAAACAATTAAAAAGCAAAACACATGACTAAAAAAAAATAAAAAAAAAAAAAATACTACACATGGAATAAAACCTGTCAATTTTGACTAGATTATCATCAGACAATTTAGTTAGAAATATTTGAGAAATAGTTCTCCATTCCTCCAATTGTACACTGTAAATATTGTGTGACAGTTCTTTAGTAATTATTTTTAAGTATTAGGCCATTCATTGTTTAACCAGTCCCTTCTCTAAATTCTGCTTTTACACCAAACATTATATAGATATTATAGAATGTTGCCATTCTATAATATCTAAACAATAACAATATTAATAATAATACTTATTATTTATATTTTGTTACTATATATAGTGCAAGTTGTATGTACTTTTTTTATTTCAGCACCCAGTAAGGGATTTTGGACCTCTCTTTTTTTTCTCCTTAGAATTCTTCATTCTTAAATGATTTTATTTAAGTCTGATCATGTGCCTGAAAGCAACATTGATATTTATGATTAAAGTAAGTGGACTCAAAGCTGCTACCTTGCCCAAGGTCTTATTTTTCCTTAATCCAACTCTGGAAACTGAATTACTTTACTTTCTACACATGTGAAAATAACAGAAGAGCTTGAAGCAGGTTAATGCGGTCTAAAAGAAAATAAACATCAACTTAGTAGGATAATATTTGCAGGTCAAATGAACCTTTCAGTGAACTCCATCAATGATCTTAGAAGCAATGCAAGCTTCAGAAACCAAAGAGATCCACAGATAAGGCTGAACTGGGGAGTCCAGCAGAGAACAAATTTATGAAACAGAACCAGTGGTCATACACGGATAATCATACAGCCAAGATGGTATCGGAGAGGTCCAGACAGAGCAAAGTCAGGTCTCAGACAAACACCAGTCTAGGCAGCCAACAATCACTAGGTCAGAAAAAAGGCGGAGTTGCTAACAGATTCTCCAGAAAGTCATACCAAGAATAGGTAAGGCAAGTTGATTGGTACAGTATGTAAATAATGCAAATGTTGACTGGGACCTAGGAAGATTTTTAGGACTATTTACCCATGACAGGAAAGGACTGTGACCAACAACTAATCTGCATATTACTATCTAATTCCCTTCAGCAGTGCACAGTGCAAAATATTAGCCAAGGATGCTCTGATAGAGTGGATCTCCACTTCATTATACATGTATAGAGTAAAACTGGGAATGCTACAAAACTGCAGAGGAGTGACTGCTGCAGAGGACCAGCTCCCTTCCTCCCCAGTCTTTGGACTTTCCACCATGGAGATCGACTGGGGAAGAAAGTTCTGAGGAAGATGCTGCATTAGCAAGTGGGTTCAACAGAGTGTCCACACACCTGCCTGAGCAAGGCATAGTTAGCCAATAAGTGACCCTGTTAATGTTGACCCTGTCAACAATATGGTATGTATCAAAGAATTTGGACCCAAAAAAATTAGCAATATAATTAGCCACCTGGGCAGTTACCCCGAACCAGGTTCGAAGTAGCTAAAAATAGAAACAAGAGTTACAGTCCAATCTGATTGTCATACAACATTGTATGACAAATCAGATTACAACTGAAAAAAAAAAAAAAAAAAAAAAAAAAAAAAACACCTTACCTTGTCCCCGCAGCTTCTACGGAGACGTCTTCTCTCTTCTGACTTCTCCCGGCGTGTGCAGTGACAATTTCTGGGGTTTCCCAGTGACGTCGGTACATACGTCAGTGTGGGTGGGAGGCGGGGCGGGAAATTCAAATCACTTTGTATTGGATTCAATACAAAAAAAAGCTGTATTGAGTCCAATACAAAGAAAATATATATATATATATATATATATATGCTACTGTACAGTTACATTACACACTATTATTTTTCTTTAAGATTTTTTTAGTTGTAATGTTTTATAAAAAAAAGTTTAAAGTTTATTATTAAATTTAATAAATTTTGGACATATTTTGGTGAGTTATGCCTAAGAATTATAGCCTACAATCTAAAATAAATTTCCATGCAAAAAATGTAACGCTTTTTGCATGGAGATACGGAAAGAATTAGAACAAACGGCATTCGCCTACGCGTCCCTCGGCGATTCCTGATGATGTCAGAGCATACGCCCGTCGACAGAGGTCGTAGTGGGAAATTCAAATATTTTGTATTGGATTCAATACAATGTCCTGTACCCAATCTAAAATCCAAAATATATTTATGTGGTTTTGTCTATAGGTATGTGACTTTGAACTATAGTACTATACAGTATACCGAATTATTGCATTTTCAGTACTTTTTTTATTTATGCATTCTTGTTTAAGCGGATTTGTGTTTTTTATTTAATATTATAATTAGTTTTTTTTTTGGACATGATTGTGTGTTTCAAACTTTATTATATTCAGGATATCTACTAGACCCTTGTATTTCTGTAAATTACAGGTCTACAATTTAAAAAAAAAAAAATTCATGAAAAACAGTGTACCGATTTTGGTACAGAAATTCAGACATCAGTGAAACGCCCAGGAGGTTAGGCAACATTTCTGGTATGAAACCCAAACTAAATCTGAAAGAGAAAACACTGGCTGTTTTCTGAAATGACAATTGTCAAATCTTTTCTGTTGTCCAGAAGCCTGGATTAAATTTGGTAAATTTTAAAACTAGATTATGGTCATGCGAGTATGTCAATCTAATGCTATGCAGAACATGCTGCTGCTGCTTTTATGCTGTTGTGTGGATTAGACTGCCCAGCCACTCTCCATGCATATTCTAATAAAAAACTTCTACTAAGTTGTTTATAGAACTTCAGGAATACTGCATCACCAAGTAAGATTTAATTTATTTTAAATATAATAACCTAATGACTAACAATTCTGTCTTTTTCACCCCATTAGAACTTCCAGCACTCTTATACCTCAATTTCTCCATTCATTAAATGAAGCTTTCTCTTTAGGTAAGTGGACAATTTTACCATACAAATATATATAGCTTGTTAATATGTTCCACCCGAAAGAATAGCCCCAATGGATAAACAAAGAGGAGTGGACTATTTTCCCAACCTGTGGTTACATATAGTGTATCTGTGGGAGGAAGGGAAAGAGGGAGGAAAACGAAAGCCAGGCTTTTGAAAGGCAAAGAGTTAAAATTTAAAAAACATGAATCCTAGGCAAGGAAAAAGAAACCAACCAGACTTAGTATTATTGTTGGGGCTTTTTACCACATTAGGAGCCTTGTGATACCGAATTGCTATTTGTAGGTGATTTGATAGTAGGACCGATATCAGTTTGGACGTACTGTGGTTTGGAGAGAATAGAATGCAAAGCATGGGTAAGTATAAGAAATAAGGGAATTTCTCGAAAATTTGATTCGGCGGGTTTGTCTAATTTTCCAAAAAGATTTGCTTCAATCTGAATTTATTTGCGGCAAATCGCGTTAAAAAACGGCTATTTCCGGGCTGCAGAGAGCCTTGACAGTGGTGTAGAACACTGTGCCTTGCAGTAACATGCATAGGGAGTCTGCTGTGGTAGTGAAATATTACTAGGAGTCAGTATGACATGCAGATGACAGGCGTCACTATTAGAATCACTGCACACTTCACTTATTTGGGCAGTCACGGGGCCAAAACTGACCAAATAACTTAAGTATGAACTCAACCTTACAGGTCCATGTTAGTGTCAAGAAAAAGCACACTCCTTTTACACCCTCATCAGCTGATTCCACATATGTCACATATGTCTACAGAACCTGTTCTATTAACCACTTATACAAGTAGAGCCCCCCCGACAGAGCGGAGAGGGTGAATGAGGTGGCGGCAGCAGCAGCAGCATCAGGCAGAGGCCACAGAGTGGCACAATGACAGAGTCTGGAGGTGGCGACAGCATCAGGAGGCTACAGAGTGGCACAATGACAGTCTTGATGTGGCGGTAGCATCAGGATTTTCAGTATGAATACAGACCTTGAAAGTGGGGCCTGTTGATCCTTGTAACTTTTGGGTTCGGAGCAGGAGGTGTCAGAAAATTTACCACAGAGATAACTGGCCACAGAGTAGCCCAACGACAGAGTCTGGAGGTGGCAGCAGCAAGCAGCATCATCAGTAGGAGGCCACAGAGGTGGCGGCAGCACCCGCATCAGGCGGAGACCACAGAGTGGCACAATGACAGAGTCTGGAGGTGGCAGCAGGAACATCAGGAGGAGGCCACAGAGGTGGCGGCAGCACCCGCATCAGGCGGAGACCACAGAGTGGCACAATGACAGAGTCTGGAGGTGGCAGCAGGAACATCAGGAGGAGGCCACAGAGGTGGCGGCAGCACCCGCATCAGGCGGAGACCACAGAGTGGCACAATGACAGAGTCTGGAGGTGGCAGCAGGAACATCAGGAGGAGGCCACAGAGGTGGCGGCAGCACCCGCATCAGGCGGAGACCACAGAGTGGCACAATGACAGAGTCTGGAGGTGGCAGCAGGAACATCAGGAGGAGGCCACAGAGGTGGTGGCAGCATCAGGCTAAAACCACAGAGTGGCACAATGACAGTCTGGAGGTGGGGGCAGCAGCAAATTAGGAGGAGGCCACAGAGTAGCACAATGAAAGTCTGGAGTTGGCGACAGCATCAGGAGGCCACAGAGTGGCAAGGTGACAGTGTGGAGATGGCAGCAGCAGCATCAGGAGACCACAAAGTGACCCAGTGGCAGAATGGAGCGGTGGGTGGCAATACCAGTATCCGCTGAGGAAGGTGGGTGAAAAAAGGAGCACTTGGCATCTGATGAGTGGCATCAGGTGGGTGGCAGCATCAGAGTAGTAGCTGAGGCAGGTAGCCAGAAGAAACCGGTCTCTCGTCAAGGTTTGGGTCAGGCGGCATGAATCATCTAATCAGATGCATCAGGCATTGGTGGGTGGAAATCCTGGCTGATCCACACCTGATTCATCTTGACAAAGGTCAGTCTCTCCACATTTTGGGTGGACAGGTGAGTTCTTCTTGGGGTAACTATGCCCCCCCGCCGTACTAATCACCCGCTGATGCCACACTACTGACTGGGCAGGACAGCTTTTCCAGGGCAAACTCGGCCAGTTGCAGCCACAAATCTAGTTTGGCTGCCCAGTGGTCCAGGGGATCTTCAATGATGGCTGGGAGGGTGCACTCCAAGTATGCCACCACCTGCTGGTTCTGCTCTATGTCTAGCTGCTGGTCAGTAGTTTCTTCACTATGCGGGTGAAGAAAGCTGCTCTTCCGTGACTCCAGACTCAGGCTGCTGCTGATGGAGCTGGTACTACTCCTGCCAGCCCACCCCAGCAGCCATGGCAGTGGAACGCGAGTGCAGAGGGCCCCCCCCAGTCAGACCTGCGAGAGGATGGACGCTGGCGCAGATGGGCTGCAGCCAACTGACTACATAGGATGTCTGTAGTAGTTCAGTTTGTCCTCCCTCTCAGCGGGTGTAAAAAAGGCCCCAATTCTGGACCAGTAGCGTGGAGAGCCAGAATTCATCCCTCTGCTGAATGGTGACAATTCGGCTGTCACTGCACAAGCAAGTGAGCATGCAGCGGGCCCTTTCTGCAAGTGACTCGGAGGGACTTCCTGCTTCCATCTCCACTGCATACTGCCATGGTGTGTCTGGGTCCTCTGCCTCATCTCCCTCTTGCTCCTCCTCTCCTGTGACCCGAGTAAAAAAAAACACCTATTTTGCTATACATTGCCTTTGCGCCAATGTCCTCCTACTCCAGTTCAGCCCCCACAGGGCTCATGTGGTCGTGAGATCTAGGTGTCACGTCTCCAGTCCCCTGACCAGCCAGGTTTACCAGCATCTGTTCCAGGACATGAAGCAGTGGAATGACGTTGTTCATCCCATAGTCCTGGCGACTGACAAATAACGTGGTCTCCTCAAAGGGCCTGAGCAAACAGCAGGTGTCACGCATCAGCTGCCACTGGCTGACATCGAAGTTACACATGGGAGTACTCCTATTCCACTTGGATCATCAAGAATTTGTCGATGGCCTTTCTCTGTTCATATAGTCGGTCCAACATTTGGAGGGTGGAATTTCAACGGGTGGACACGTCGCATATCCGCCTATGTTGGGGGATGCCATTCTGCCGCTGCAGCTCAAGGAGGGTGTGCTTTGCGGTGTACGAGTGGCTTAAATGCATGCAAAGTTTCCTGGCCATTTTTATGATATCTTGCAGATGGGTGGAAGACTTCAGGAACCGCTTGACAACCAGATTGAAGACGTGTGCCATGGCGGGCGCATGGCTCAGCCTTCCTCGAGGCAGCGCTGACACAATGTTCTTCCCGTTGTCGGTCAGCATGGTTTCGATTTTCAGTCGTCGCAGAGAAAGCCATGATTGGATTTCCTGATGAATCACACGGAGCAGTTCCTCCTGTGTGACTCCGTTCTCCTAGGCAAACCAGGTGCAGAGCAGCGTGACACCGCCATGCCCTGCACATGTGGTATGCTGGAGGGGCACTGTGAATTGTCCCTGCAGTGGAGGCTGAGGACACGGTGGAGAATGAGGAGGCAGACGTTGTCACAGGACCAGCGGCGTGAAAACGTGGAGGCAGAAGCGGTGTCACCTGGCCAAGTTACTGGTGTGGCTGTGCAGGAATCACATTCACCCAGTTGGCCGTAAAGGACATGTATTATCCCTGACCATAGGTACAGCTCCACACGTCAGCGCTGCCGTGCACCTTGGCAGACACCGACAGGCTCAAGGACTGGCCCACCTTCTGTTTCACATATTTGTGCAGGGCTGGTAATGCCTTTTTCGCAAAGAAATGACAGCCTGGGACTCTCTACCTTGGATCGGCACAAGCCATCAGTTCTCTGAAAGGTGCAGAGTCCACCACTTGGAAAGGGAGGGACTGCAGCACCAGCAACTTGGACAGGAGCACATTCGGCTTCTGCGCCATTGGATGAGTGCACGCATACTGTTGTCTCTTGGCAATCGATTCACTTCGATGATAGATTGTTGACAGAATGACTGACGAGGAGTAGAAGGAGGAGCAGGACCATCTGGACCAGCAGAAGATGGAAATGACATACAGCTCCCTTCGGCTGAGGTGGTGTAGCCTTGACTGCCTGAAAGCCAGTGCGTGCCACTGGGTGATGCGAAGGTTGCTGCGGCAGCCTGGACCACCACAGCGGAGCCACCATTCTCCCAGGCCACTTTATAGTGACGCTGCATATGTTGACGCAGGGCCGTGGTGCCAACATTGGCACCCTGGCAATGCTTCACCTTAAATATGGTCATGTTAACCTCCTCCAGTGGCTTAACAAAAAACTGCCACACTGCTGAGTAGGTGATTTTCCCCCCCCAACACTTCACACTGACTGACTGTTACCGCCGCTGCCTCCGTGAACCCCTGCACCTCTACTTCCCGGGCAGGTAGGCTGCTACAAAGCAGGTGGTCTACCCCTGGCACGTTTGGCTCCCGACCTCCCACCCTGCTGATTACCAGCCATGCTACCAGCTTGCTGGCTCAGCCGCTGCCTCACGGGCAAGCTGCCACCCTCTTCTCCTGATGAAGCCCCTTCTTCACCCGGCTCCCTAGTGCAATCGGCTTCATCATCATCATCGAGTAGTGTATGCACGTCACTGATGTCCTCCCCAACGGTCTCTGGGTCAGGAGCCTGACTGCTCGCAACACCACCCCCCCACTCCACTCTCCTCATCACTACTTGCCTGCCTAGTGGAGGAAGTGGCAGATGTCTCCTCCAGATCTTGGCTGGGCAGGAGCTGCTGACTGTCCTCTACTAGCTCGTCCTCGCTGTATAGTGGAGCTGAGCCCACAGTATACAATACTTCTGTGGCTGAGGGAACAGCAAAGGACAGAGAAGGTTGAGGACAGGTGAGGGCACAGGGCCTGCTCCCGGGCCATGCCAACTAAGGGTTGTGTCTGACGAACCCACCGACTGTTGGCTGGGGGTGTCTGATGTCACTTGGGATGAAGTGGATGACAGAGTTAACCAATCAAGAATCGCTGGGCTGCTGGTCAAGACATGACTGCTAGATTACACCGGGAGCTCAGGCCTCTCGCTGCGACTCCTGACACGCCCCCTTACGCTGCGACAAATATATTTTTTTTTTGTACAGAAATAGGTCACTAAACGCTTTCACCACAAATAACTGCAACAGTGAAGTGCGTATATATTTTTCTTTTTGTACAGAAAATATGCCAATGAATGCTTTAAACCACAAATAACTGCAACAGTGAAGTGCATAAATATTTTTCTTTTTGTACTGAAATAGGCCACTAAACGCTTTCACCACAAATAACTGGAACAGTGAACTGCGTATATATTTTTCTGGATATATAAATTGCTGGAATGACAGAGCAGTATAATGGCTATTTGGATCCCCAAATAATCTTTCCCCGCACTTTTAAATCGCTTTTCTAGCACTGTCCCTAGCGCCTTCTGACGTCTCTCCCTGCACTAAGATCCTGTGAAATGATTCCTCCCCATCCTTTCCCTGCACTTATAAATCATTTTTTGAGTTTTTTTCTCACAATTAGGTTTTTGCTATCACTCTCCCTAACGCCTACACACATCTTTCCTTGCACTCACAACATTGGAAAAACGTCTTAATCCAAGATGGCTGAGGCTATTTATAGGGCTGTGACATCACAGGGCTGGCTGGCTGCTGATTGGTTGCATGCATGGCATTATGGGTCATCCCGCCTTCCCAGAGTTCCTTGACCCATGTCCTCACGTGTAGCTGCCATTTTAGGAAAAAATTGCGATTTGTTACCACGAATCTCCAGGAAATTCAGATTCATTACGAAAGAAAATTTTTCCTGAAATTCGGATCGAATTCCACTTCGTCAGCTTCAATTCACTCATCTCTAGTAAGTATGAATGACTATTTTAATATAGGAATAAAAGTGTGTAAGCACAACTGATATTTATAGTGTTTTTGCTTATGAATTATACAGCTAGCTAATAGGGCTACTGTAACAAAAAAAAAAAAAAAAAAAAAAAAAAAAAAAGGTAGTGTTAATAGAGATAATGTAGCAAGTATTAGTAGGACACTGATTCACTAAAAATAATTTTTAGTGTTACTCGGCCACAAGATGGCGACAAAATAACGTTACCTGCTGGTGTTTCCTGCTAAGGCGACTTCTAGATAGACAATATATATTTAGGATGTTGTAATGTAATTATGAGTTAGGCCACAGGAAGGCGCCAAAATAGCATTACCTGCTGGTGGTTTCCAGATGTTCGAGTGGAGTGAACGGTGTGATAGAAGCCTGAAATGTTTATTACAGGACTTTCATATGCACAATGGTTATGACATCTGTCTGTCTTTAATAAAGGGGATACACGGTTTGTGATGGAGAAATGGCTATTTTGTGAATAAAGAATATATATAAGATAGAGCCTCTACCTTAGTAGAAGTAAATGACAGTAATCCAGCAGGGGAAGATAAAGTGTTGTCTTCTCGTATGGAGCTAAGACAGAGACAAGGGTTTTGCATTAGTAAGTTTTTTGTTTTGTAATAAGGATGTTTGAGTGGTAGTTCAGAGAAAATACTCACTATTATCGTTGTGGTATGTGGATGAGCTGCGGGCAGCTGTCCAAAAGGGGACAGTGCTGTCTGCTGCTCGTGCTTAAATGGGTTAACCTATCTGTGTGATGTTTGAGTGCTTCCACCCATACTCTTTGTGTGTGTCCCTAGTTCTGCCCTTACTCTTTGTGTGTGTCCCTAGTTCCGCCCTTACTCTTTGTGTGTGTCCCTAGTTTGGTGCTTCTGCCCTTACTATTGTGTTTTTTACCCAGAATATGGGATATAGTGGCTTCCGCCCTTACTTGTGTTTAATTAAGTGGGGTGATGTTTGTGTTAACCGTTTGCTTAAAATGAACTGTTAATTTCTTGAAATTTAGTTTAGCTTTTCACAGGGGTAATATTTAATCTACTGATATGTACAAATAATCTTTGGTTCAGAGCAGTAAAAAAGTTTTTTTGTATATGTTTTAGGCATATGGGGGTACTAAGCAGCAGCAATAAAACCAATATGTTTCAGAGATCTAACATATCATTATCATATCGAAGAGATAGCATATCATTAAAGTGGTTGTAGGGAGGATAAAGTCATATATAATGTGTTATCAAACAGGAATTATTAAAATATAATAGGTCCAATATACTACAACGGATGTGTGTTAAGTATACATGAACTTAAATAACATGGGATGATAGCTAGTCCCGCAGGGAGTTACAGGGTAGAAATCATAGATCAACATGGTTTCCTGTGAAGTATATGTATCTAGTTCAGTCCTAATCAAGAGGACCTGTGTACAGTATTACAGGGTAAATGATTTTTAACAATCATAAAAATTGACAATACATATATGTGCATCATGCAAAATAAAAGGTAATGATCTGTTTCTTTAATTATTAGTGCATTATTGGTAAATATTATACAGTATGTAACTGGTATATGATGGATATACAATGAATTAATTGCCGTAAAGAACAGTAAGAAAAGGTTTAGAATAATATTTAGGGATGTGGACTATGGGCTAGCTGAAAGAAGTTTTTAATGTTTAGAAGGGTCATTTAAGATGGCAAAAAGGGTTTGAAGGAAAAGTACATCGTTCAACCCATGTGGTGTTATAGCATTTAATGAAAAAATCCATTTAGCTTCCAGGTGGAGTAGGATATTGTCTATATATTATTTTCAGAAATTCAACATAATAATTACAATCTTTCCTTCACAATGTACTACCATAAGCAAGAAGTATTCTTAGACACGATGATAGAGAAAACAGAAGCAGTGGCAATCAATACAACACTGTATGGGAAACAGACAGCAGGAAATACAATCTTGCACGCCTCTAGTGTGCATTCCGCACCTCTCAAAAGAAGCATACCACTTAGCCAATATCTGCAACTCAGGAGGAATTGTACAGATGACAGGGATTTCGAGGTAGAAGCCAAAGCACTGAGAAACAGACTGATCCTAAGAGGATACAGCTAAAAATTATTAAAGAGGTCTTACTATAAAGCAAAATCCCAAAAACGGGGGGAATCTCATGAACATTGGCATATCTTATTAGGTGACTCCCCCACAGTAAAATTTCTAAACGAAGGACCTAACCTAAAGTACAGGAAGTCCGTATCCCTGAAAGACTCCTTGGTTTCATGCCACTTTCACATGAACACAGATCCCAACCCAAGTCAAGCCAAACCTGCCCATAGCCCACATCCCTAACCAACTTTCCAAATCTTTTCTTACTGTAGGCAATGAATTCATCGCATATCAATCATATACCAGTTACATACTGTATAATATTTACAAATAATGCACTAATGATTAAAAAAACAGATCATTACTTTTTATTTTGCATGATGCACATATATGTATTGTCAATTTGTATTTTAACAATCATTTACCCTGTAATACTGTACACAGGTCCTCTTGATTAGGACCGAACTAGATACATATACTTCATAGGAAACAATGTTGAACAATGATTTCTGTAACTCCCTGCCGGACTAGCTATCATTCCATGTTATTTAAATTCATGTACACATCTGTTGTAGTATGTTGGACCTTATAAATTTTAATAATTCCTGTTTGATAAGACTTGTTACAATCTATACGACTTTATCCTCCCTACAACCACTTTCATGATATGTTATTTCTTTGATATGATAGTGATAATGATATGTTAGATCTCCGAACTATATGGTTTTTATTGCTGCTGCTTAGTACCCCCATATGATTAAAACAACCCAGTAGTATCATACAGACACGTTAAGCCCAAACCGGGCTTCCTCAGGGGTAAGGGGAGACCTTAGAATTTATAACAATATACAGTATTAACAATCCATATATACGCATTGACTCACATTGGACGGATGCTTACAATAAATCAATAAAGAAAAAAGGAAAAAGAAACCAAACAAGACTTACTTAGTATTATTGCTGTGGCTTTTTACCGCATTAAGAGCCTTGTGATACTGAATTGCTACTTGTAAGTGATTTGAGATTCCCTGCCTCCCTTGAAAAATTGGGGCCAATTTTTGAGAGAGCACCTTTGGTATGTCCTGGTGCAAAGGCTAGGGGAAACACAAAGTAAGTTTGAGATGGAACCTAGGGGAGGACTAGAAGTCTACCTGGTTTGAGGAAATGCAACCATGAAACCAGTAAGCCCCCCCCTCCCCCCCGAGGAAGGACAGGTACCTGGAATTCGTACATTCGTACAATACATAAAAAACTAGATTGAAGGAGACTGCCCAGAGAGAGAAGGGTTAGTTCACTAGAAATAAAATGGATGGGCCACCCTTTTTCTAGAATAGGAATTGAAGGTGTCTAGAAAGTGCATGCTAAATTCCAAAAAAGCAAATTCCCAGTTAAGACTGATAGAGTTGGAGCCTGGGGCTAGATGTGTTTCGGGGAGACAGTTGTAAAAGGCTTGAGGGGAAGTGAGTGTTCAGGTGTGCTACCAGATGGCCTGATTTTTTTTGAGTTAAGGCCACGGCAGCAGAAAACACCCCTCTAGTAGAACTGCAAACCCTGAATCATGGAGCTGTGAGTGCTAGTTTGGAATTTGAATATTTCTGCCTGAAACTTGTATGTATTTACTCTTCTGAGGGAAATCAGAGTTTTTTTTCTATATGCTGGAAGAAGCTGTGAATTTAAACAAGGGCAATATTTTGGACTGTACAGTTGTGTCTTGTGTAAGGCACTGATCCTGGTTCCCCCATATATCACACAATATTTAATATTTTAAGATAATCAGTAGTACCAGTAGATAAAAGAAAGTGTTTAAGGAACTTACATAGGGATCATCATCATCTTCACACTGATCCTCTGCTGCTCGTGGGTTTGGTTTTAGTGTTAATTGTTGAATGGATCCCTGTAACAAAATAGATAAAGAATTTTATATACAACACATAAGAGATCAATAAAGCATATCTTAACCTGCATGACTATGGACGCTGTGTAGTTTTTTGCCGCTATATAAATTTCATTTTACCTGGTAAATCTGCCATTAACATATTTCGTATTCTGGAGTGACAACATCTACTCATACACCTACTTACACGCACACCCATATATCACTTTAGGACAACACTACAGTAATCGCCCTCTTCTTGACCATATCATAAAATGACCATATCTGATGTAGCATGAAATAAGTGGTTAAAACTTATTATATAAGAAATATAAATTAACAAAAAATTACAGAAATTAAGCCTTGCTGTATTCTAAGAGCTAATTTTGCATTCCTTTTTACAGACATGATCTACCAAGTGTGGCCATGAAAGTTAATGGTTAAGCCAAAACAATCTGCCCCCAGGAGAAGTCACTATAAAATGTTTTGAACAACTTATGTGATGACAATGGTTGATCATGAAAAGAAGGGCACAAGTGATAAGAAATACATTCTGGATTCTGGACATCCTCTTGCTAAAAAGATGTTTTATTTCTGAACTTTGATTTGGTAGCCTAGGGAATCTCCCCTCCCCTCCTATTAGTATTAGAATGCATTTTGTTCAGATTTCTGTCTGACTATTATGTTTTCAGTGTACACATAATAATGATCATTTATTGTAACATCACATCTAATTTGGAACCCTATTACATCCCAAGAGTACCTATTTGAACCCCCAAATTCCAGCCGACATGGGTTCTGTAGTTCTCAGAGTCAGTTTCTCGGTTTCCCTTTTGTAGCCTTTGCCTTACTGTAGTAACCTTTAGACTGTAGTCTAGAAGTAATTAAGAACACCTAATTGTTGCAAAGCTTCACAAAGACATCTGGCAAAGACAATCTAAAGTTTCAACACTAAGCAATCTTTCTTGGAGCTCCAGTTTACCAAGTCTGACATCCACATACCTTTTCAATATTTGTTTACTGGTTGGTACATCAGGGATGTTTATGCCTCTACCACTTTGTCCCCTAATGAGATTATCTTGTATAGCACAGTCAGCCAGCCTCCCATTCAAGGGGGGAAAAATAGTGATCAGTGTTTGTGTATCTCTGGAAGTTCAACTCTACGCAGATTGACCAGAGGCCCTATATAACTCAGCCAAACTGTTAAGTTCCCTCCCCCACATGATCTTCCTTCTCAAATACCTCTTACAAACACAGCATTATGTAATAAATTTTCCCAAACCAACTTTTCTTTATTTTACATATCATCATCATAAATAGCCTAACTTCACTAAATATAATATACCCAATCAACAAACAAACAGAAAAACATCATGACTTCCCCCCCTTGACTTTCCCTGAACCTTGGGCCATCTGAGTCTGCAATGGATTGAGATTTTTGGTCCCTAGTCGCCATACCTTGGCTCAGATACCTATATCACCCATACACAGTTCTTTCCTACCTACCACACAATTTTTTCCCCAGCTACCAAGCAAGACTTCTTCATTCTTGTGCACCAATTCACACCCTGACTGCCCCTTGAATATCTTCCTGCAGCCCCACAAACTACATATCCATCGCCACAAGCTTCCCAACCTCTTTGTTAACTTTAAACTTTAACTAACTTTGTTGAGGTGTTCAGCTCAACGTTCCCTCCCCCCCGCCCCCATCACCAAAGCAAGATGCTATCCACTATACCTGACCATACTATGACTATGCTTGGAAAGCTCACCCTTCACCACAAGAAATCCAATTTGATATCATGAAAAAGCACCCACATGAACTTAATCTCTAGATCATTACCAAAACATTCGGAGGCTGATCAAGCCACCCATATCTGTAAATCTCTAGGAGCACCCTACCCCACAACATGCCAGGCACTTCAATCAAACCTACCATCCCCACCTCTCTGGGCAGCCTAAGTTGCCTACCATCGGGAAGGATGTCTGCTATTCTTGCAGACCAGTGCAAGTAGGAGTGCCTACAAGCCACACCTGGCAGCTTCTGACACCTAAAATAGACAACCCACAATGCAACATTCCTTAACAATGCTAACCACCACCATACCACTCGCCCATCCTAAAAGAAATCACCCCCCCTCAACCTATTTAAACTAGCTAAGTCCGAATATACAATCTGAACCAATTGGATTCCCACCTTTTCCCACCAGTGAGAAGCCTCCAACCACCGCCCAGCATTCAAGAAAAATAGACACAAATTGAAAATGGAACAGAAAGGAACCATCCGCATGTAAAAAATAGGACCTCCCTTTTGCTGGCCATACTGCTAATAGCCTCAATACTATCTGAACTGGGCATTCCATGGACTCTGGGACTGAGAACAAAAATAGCCGAAACCCCTTACCTTGCCGATTCATCTTCTGCCACCTAATCAACAAGTGAAACCCCTGGCCATCACAACACATCTCATCTGCCAACAGCCCCCCAACCCTAATTTTAGCCAGGCCAACCAAATCATCAATTCACAGAGCTCTGAAGCCGCCCTGAGCAAACCTCATAAGCCAACTTGTACACCCTACTCAAACACCCTAACAAATCAACCAACAGCTGGCTGCCCCTTCTATAGCCCTTAAAGCCTGCCGCCTTACAAACTCCTAAGTGACATTTCACAAGCCTTGCAATATAAACAGAAAAGCCAAGCCAGCAATTTAAAGGAATCACTCAAAACAAAACAAAGTTTGACTCGTATAGAGCAATCCACTGACTCAAAACTGTCAAATATGCAGCCTACTTCACGACACTCACCGATCTCTAAATTAATCTGGTGACGACTCCAGTGGAATCCCCCATAGCTGCGCATCCCACGGATCCCATCAGGCTCTGCCTCTGGTGCCAGCCCACAAAACATATCCAACTGAAAGCAAGACAAAGCATCAGCAATGGAGTTATCAACACCAAAATATGCTCTGCAACCAAATAAATGTTCAACTGCAAACATAGCAAAACTAAATAACACAATAACCTTACTGCCAGCTCTGAGCATGAAATTTCTCTAAAAGTGACTGTACCTCCCGCAGCTGCATCTTGCACCACCACAAAGTACCCCAAACCATCGTACGGATTTTGTCCAGTTGGCGGGCAGCCAACACTCCATGGCCACCATGTCAATCACAATTGATCTTGTCCACCAAATCCCCCATCAGCGAACATAAAAACGGGATGCTCATCTACCCCTACGCTACCTCCTTCTGCAGTTTTTTGTCCACCACTTCCAGGTACGCCTACAGCAAAAACCCATGTCACTCGCAATGCGAAAACCCTCCCTGAACCCTTATTACAAAAACCGTGCTGCCGCCCTGTCTGGATATCTACTTATAAACAGGCACATCCTTTCTAACTGAACCAGCGAACTCCCTTTTTCCAGTCCCATCCCCAAACCTCCTCCCAGGGTGGAAGCAGCACATGAGGCCATGGAGTCCCCTGCAGCCAATGCATTTGAGCTGGAGCTGGCACCTACTAACAAACTTATAGCTGCACTTCTTAACCTCCCTGGCAATAATCCTGAGTGTACCAAAAGCCATAACCCCCCCCCCCCCCCCCCCCCGAGCCAAACTCAGGGTGGAATTGCCAGGGAGTTTAAAAGTCCTACATGGTTCCCACGTTTTAGCGGCGTCCTCCAGCAGTGTCTGCCGCTTCCTTAAGCAGTGCCGGCCGGAGATCTGCGTCCTCAGTGTGTGAACGCTGGGGACGCGAGGCCAGGGGAAGCAGATGCTGGGCGGGCAACTGCTTGCGAATGTGTGGCTGGGAGGAGGGACCAGGCGGGAAATTTAAAATACTAAGTACTAGTACAACTAAGTACCAATTTTACATTTAAAAATATTTAGTATTCATACTGCCAGGAAGGTTAAACTGCCAGCCAAACTATTGTTTGGCAAAAGCCAGTGAACCTGCGGCAAAGGAGCCAACTTTTTCCAACTCTGGAAAAACACTAGCAACAACGATTTGTGACAATAAAATAAAGCTCTTCAATTCTGAAGAGGATACACTTTCCTCAGTAAAGCTTGGTGATCCAGCAAACCTGGAATGGATCTGGTCCCGGATTCAAAACATTTGATAATAGCAAATTACTTTGAATAAATCCATTTCAGGTTTGGTGGATCACCCAGCTTCACTGATGAAAGTGTATCCTCTCCAGCCTTGGGGAGCTTTAATAAATCAGGTTGTATGTGTTCTGAATTTGTAGCACATACTACAGCTCCTCTAGGGCTGCGGGAGCAATCAGGGGAGTGGAGCTGTCAGCTTAGCGGAGCTCCGCTGATTGCTCTGCTCCCTGATTGGCTGAGGAAAGGGAAATCCTGATGCTTGAGCTGTCATCAGGGTTTCCTATTTCTCAGCCAATCACAGAGCACTAGAGATGAATGGGGACAAGTCTCCCCATTCAAGTCTAGTGCTGAATGGCTGAGAAATGGAAAACCTCAGCCAATCACAAAGCACTAGAGGTGAATGGGGCGCCTTGTCCTTATTTAACCCCCAGTGCCCGGGGATCTCTCACTGTCAGGAGGAGTCCCATTGCTGTGCTCATGTCATGAATGCAGCCATGGAAATCATCCTGTCATTAAGATAAAAGTTTAGTTACACAAACACACACACTTAATAAAATATTTAAAACTAAAGCCTCGTCCTATTTTTTTTTTTTTTTTTTTTTTAAACATAATTTATCTCTTTTAGGGAATGAGTAAAGGTAGAGGTTTTATGTACCCCTGTACTGATTCCCCAGGGTGGGGTGGTGCAGATCTGGGAGTCTCCTTATTAAAGGGGGGTTCCAGATTCAAAAGTCCTGCCAAAACCGCTTATAAAAGCCCCTATTGTTTTTAATGGAAGCTTTCATAAAAAGCTTAAAAACACTTGCCCGCGTTATCCTGCACTTTAATTTTTTTAAACGTTGCAAGCAGCCTTGCCTTTCGGGACCCCAACCTTCCTGAGGAAGGGTTTGTGTTGGCAGTACAACAAAGAGGTTTGCAAATTTAGTGGCTCCTGTCGTTTCAAGCACAAGTGTGCCAGATGTGGGGGATTGTCGCACGGAGAATCTAGGTGTTTTAAGAGTTTAGTTTTTCCACTACTTTGGAAAGAGGGAGGATGCCGGTGATGGTCGAGCCCATGCAGCTGTTCCTAAATACATATCCCAATATGACAGCGGCGAGGCTGTTGGAGGACGGCTTCAGGGAGGGACTCCGGATTCCATGCTCGCTGGTGGAGCCACCGCCAGTGGCAAGGAATTTGAAATCAGCACGGATGCATCCTGAGGTAGTTTACGAAAAATTGAAGAAGGAAGTGGAGCTCAGGAGAATGGGAGGGCCATTTCAGGTGGCATCGGTGGAGGGGCTGGCAATTTCCCCGCTAGGTGCAGTGCCTAAAATAAGAGACAAATACGTTTCGGCTGATACACCATCGGTCATTACCAGTAGGGGGTTCGGTGAATGATGCTACTGACCCGGAGTTGTGCTCTGTGTCATACACATCATTTGACTGTGCACTGAAATGGGTGAGAAAATACGGGCGGGGGGCCCTTCTGGCCAAGACGGATATTGAATCTGCCTTTCGGTTGTTGCCGGTTCACCCAGAGAGCCAGAGGTTTTTGGGAACCTTGTGGGAATGTGGGAAGGGGTGATCTTTGTGGATCAGTGTCTGCCCATGGGGACGCTCTTTTCCGGAATTGGAGGTTTGGGAAGTGTCGATGGTGCAGTCAGTTATCCACTACCTGGATGACTTTGTTCATTGGTCCGCCGGGAGCGCCTACTTGTAGAGAACTTTTGCCAACATTTCAGTTCATGGCGGAGCATTTTGGGGTCCCGTTGGTGGGGGACAAGACAGAGGGGCCCTTGACAGAGATGGTGATCCTAGGTATCACTATTGATACAGTGGCTATGACGTGCAGGCTGCCGGCTGAAAAGGTGTTGGCCTTGCAGGGGAAGGTCATGGTACAGAAGAAAATTACGCTGAGAGAGCTGCAGTCCCTTTTGGGTAAGCCTGACTTTGCTTGCCGGGTCATGTCTATGGGGCGCATTTTTGCATAGCGGTTGGGCAGCTGCCACCACAGGGGTAAGTTGCTTGTTGCATTTTATTAGATTGAGGAAGGAGATGTGGCATGATTTGCAAGTGTGGGAAAAGTTTTTATGAGAATATAATAGTAAGTCTGTTTGGATGGAGGGGCCGGTGGGGAATGCAGATTTGGAAATGTATATGGATGCAACTGGGTGACTGAGGAGTGGCGGGAAGCCGGATTGCTGACGAACTTGGAACTGTTCCCCATATTGGTCGCAGTGAAAATATGGGGTCTTTGTCGAACAAGCAGATTCGGCTATGCTGTGATAACTTTGGGGTGGTGCAGGCAGTAAATGCGTTTACGGCCTCATCTGCTCCAGTTACTCGATTGCTAAGACATTTGGTTTTGTGTTGTTTAGCGAGGAACATTGCAATTTCGGGTGTGCATAGGTTCAGTTAATACAACTTAAGATTCTTTGTCTCGGTTTCAGTGGGACCGGTTTTGGCGGCTGGCACCGGAAGCAGAGCGTCGGGTCATTCCTTGCCCCCCACAGTTATGAAGGATTGCCCTGGGATCCTAGCAGGTATGCTTAAGGAATCTGTGAGTCGGGCAACCTGGAAGGTGTATGCGGCAGTTTGGGAGGAGTGGAGGAGTTTTTGTGAAGTGTGCGGGTGGGCTATGCAAGAGGAGTAATTTTTGAATATTTTGGTATACTACCTTTGTAGATGTTTTGTGAGAGGGGTGTCAGTTTCTGTGTTAAAAATAAAATTAGCGGGGCTGGTCTTTTTGTTTAAATTATTGGGTATGCAGAATCTCATAAGGAAATTTTTGGTGAAAAAGGCCGTTAAAGAATTTCAGAAGGGAAGGAGAGTAGCAGATAAAAGAAGGCCCATTTCACTGACTTTGTTGAGGACGGTCCTGGGATATTTAGAGGAGATTTGTAGATCCAGGTTTGAGGTGCTTTTGTTTAGTGCAGCCATTTTTCGGGGGTTTGTGGATTGGGGAATTGGTGAGTTCAGCTACAAACAGCTTTGGAGTTGCTTCTGCAGGTGGGTGATGTGGTCAAGAAAGGAGGTGAAGCTTAGAATCTCTAGGTCAAAAACTGATCAGCTGGGGAGGGGTTTTGTTGTTACATTGGCTGGTAGTGATGGAGGATTAATGTGTCCTGTGGCAGCAGTGGAGGATTTTTGACTTGGCTTAGAGAATGGTGTGGGAATTGCTTTGGAAAGTAAAGTGGGATTTCCTCAGGCTACGGAGAACTTGTTCTCAATTGGTTGTGGTATGGTCTGATGTAGGGGCCAGGGCGTATTGGAGGGGGGCTCGATCCATGGCAAGTTTAAACAAAGCCCCGATTAAGCTTAATAAGGATGTGGGGAGATTTGTGGCAAAGAATGGAGGGGTTGTGCTTGGAAGCGATATTCCCAAGCTTGGCATAATGTGGCTGGGAGCATTACATTTCTTGGTGGTGCTGATCGCGAAAGGATGTAACAGAAAAGGGGGAACTTCGAGGACCAGTAACCAGATGTTAATTTGTGGGAAATGTTTAAGGTGTAGGAAAATGTTATTAAAATGTTATTTAAATGTTGTCTAATTTTGGGTAGGTTATTGATTTATTATGTTAATTTGTTATTGTTTTGTTATTTTTATTTTTGGTACTTATTGTATTTAATTGGTTAAGTTATTAATGTAGTAAAAGGCCTATGGGCCATTTGAGCAAAATCTGGTGTGGTGTAATTTGTTGGTGGGGAACTGACTGCAGTTCTCGTTTGTCCTCCAGTCATGTGTATTATGTCTGCAATTACAGGCTGTATATGTTCCTGAAGAAGTGAACTATGTGATCCGAGAAACGCGCAGAACTTTTTCAGCCTGTTTTTACCCATATATACCAATGTTGAGACCTGTATGATGATTTTATGATATTTTAGCAATGATTTTGTACAATTAAAATATTATTTATTATTTGGCTTTATGTATATTTAAATGCCTTTAAAGTCCTGGGTCTATGACCTCATTTATTTGTACTTTTCTTTCTTATGCTATATGGGGTGTGGCATGTATTTATTATAGAGAATGACCCTTACTTATATATGAGCTCCCGAAGAAGTTACTACTAATGATTAATTATATATGAGCTCGTGAAGAAGTTACTACTAAATCTGTGAAACATGTCAAACATGTCAATCATAACTCCAAATTACATTGGGAGTTTCATGTCTAATTGTAATGGTTATCCCACACATATATGTGAACTGAAACTACTCTTATATAATGAATAGTTGCCCACGTTTTTTTAGGTAATGTCCATTCGTGTTCCATCCACCAAAATAGTATGATGGAAAGACTATGCAGTAAAACAATTAAACAGTCTATCACTAATTGTGACAGCAAGGCTCCTAATTTATTGGATGATAGTTCCTAAAAACTATGGGCAAGTTCTATCAAGATGACTGCAACAGCTGGGAAGCACCCCTAACATTTCATACAGGAGTGTTATCCACAGGCATAGTTGATTACCTTAAGGCAAACTCTGAACCTCAGATGAAAAAAAAAACACTTTGACTTCATGCAAAGTTAGATAGTGTTTAAGCTGATCATGCACCACCACTTATGAAAAAAAATAAAATGCGTTCTGGTATGTATCATCTTTAAAAGCCAGACTAGATCAGGCTGATAATTGACTACAGCTCAATAGGAAAGTGTTTCCTTTAATGACTTCTACTTACAAGTTCTAATATAAACAACCATCTACTAGGTGTTTTGCTCCATTTCAGACTAGAACCAGGTGCTGTGATGGGTGATATTTTGTTTCTCTGTTTCATTTTAGACACTGTGCACAACAAACGTTTTCTTAGGTTCCAATGATACGTTTTTGGTAATAGCCCTTCTCCTACAGTGGCAATTTATGGACTAAGAAGGATTGTTGAAGGTGGTGAAAAAAAATATAGCTCCAACGCATGTCACTTTGCTGATACCAACTTCTGTGCAGATGATTGACCCAAATCTCTGCCTATGGGAAAAAAGCAATACATTTTTTTACTAGAACTAAGGGAATGCTTGTAAATGCCATCCTCAGATTTCAAAAAAATCGTCTCAGTCTAAAAAAGGGTAATGAGAGCTTTTGACTTCATAATTTATTGTCAGTGTAAAAGTTCTTAATATTGGGTCTGACCTTGCTCTTATGCCACAAAACACATTCACTGTTTAAATAACTGCTTGTGACAAACCCTTCAAAAAAACAATAAGCTTTGTCCATCATTTATGATCCACTGGGTTTCATAACACTTTTCACCAGGATAGGGTACTACTAAAGCAGCTTACTTCTCAAAACTCAGAATAGGGTACTGTTTTGAATGTTTTTTACACCGGATCAAATGGCAATGTGTCTTCTCATCTCAGCATTGCTGAATAAGACACTAATGCAGTGCCAGATGCTGCATTTCAAGAGATTTCATGGTCATGTCCATCTAAATTTATGAAGGATGAATCCATCTCAATTCATGCTGATTCTACATTTGAACTGGCTAACCCAGAGTCTGACAAAGTAATCAAAGCTACTTTACCCAACACGTTTCAAAGAAAACCATCATGTCTGCTTCATCGATAGTACAACTGAAATCTTTAAAAAGTATCTATAAATACTCCATTTACAGGTTATTCAAAAGGTTGTTTGGAGGGAAAGATTTTAACTTAAATTGCAATAATATCCAGAACTTCCTTTATCTAAATAAACCCCTAGCTGATATTCAGATTTTACCAGTAAGCTTAAGTCAAACATTTGTTTCAAGAGAAGAAGTTGCACATACCTCCACATCCATGTATATTAAATGAAATTTATACCTCATCCATATACTTAATAATAAATTCAAATAGTTTTGCTAAGAGTGTCATTTTTCTAGACACTATGGAGTCCACATAAAATGCTACTATCCCCATTTTATATACCTTCCACTTTTTAGGAAAATAAATAATGGCAAAATGATAATCATGGTTTCCAAACAGGTACAATACATAGCTCAAGAAATAATGAATATTACTTACACCACTTTATATCCATTAATCTCCAAAAAAAAAAAAACAAAGAGGGGTGTGACTTAGTGCGGACTGGATGGCTGTCTTAGATCACAACATCTAGAAGCTTCGTTGGCTGTTTGAAACAGCAGCAATGGCCAAAAACTCAAAGGAGACACCTGCTCCGAGACCCCCGTGTACCAATCCTGAGACGCAACATCACCCTTTAACAGATCTTTTCAAGCAGCAGTAGAGGAGTTCCGGAGGAGACCACAAGCACTAAGGTGGCTGCCTTGCATGATGAGGAACATTACAGTGCAGACTCCAATCTCTACTAGGACAGTGGGCAACCTGATCCAGGACCCTCCTCTTGCCCCCGGACCTAAGGCTGGGTCTACACAGACTGTTTTCCCAGAGTTTAACCTGAGGCTTTTAAAAGCCTATGTTTGAAATTCAGACATTTTAAAGCTTGCTAAATTTTGTTTGTACCAGTTATTCCTAATTTTGAGCTTCATGGATACCCAAGAAGTTCTTGACAACTATGACATAGCTGTGCCAGGCAAAAGCTTCAGTATCAGTCATGTGACTTGTGAAATTTGAATCATTTATCAGTTTCCATCAAAGATTTCTGCTTTAAATTTTTCAGAACTCAACCCAGGGAAGAATCTACAAATGTATTTTAAGCAATCACCATCCCTGTTCAGAGCTCTAACAAATTTATATTAATGCCAACTTTATACGTAGTGGAGGGAGAATTATTTTTTCTTTGTCAACCATTGGCTTGTTAATGATGTTTGCTGCACCTTTATTCATGTTTTCCCTGAGTGACCATGTCACTTTTTTACAGTCATCCTGCTTTGCTTTACCATTCCACAAGCAGATGAAACATGGCTACCTTCTGTATTCACTTTGCTGTCCAAGGAGGAAGTTCCCCATTTTTAAATCAACACAATACATGGCCACATTCATTGAGGAAGATCTCGGCACTAGAGGGTAATAACCTATAATTTACCTAGAGGTTAATTAACCCACAGTGCCGGGGAAACTTGCTCGCTCATCACTATACTGAACACTGAGATGGGAACAGCAGCACAAGTCATCTTGCTGATTCCAAATCACTTTTTTCTTGTAACAATTGAAACCTTTTACATTCACATCACAAAAATCACAATCATTATGATGATTTTTGGGCTCTCGCCATACCATAGGTATACCAAATTTCAAACTTTTCAGTTTTCCATTTCCACTGATGTAGACACTCTACACAAGTTTTGCGTACCATATGGGTCCCCCCCAGTTTAATACCAACATACATACCTACATGAAGTGTATTCCCAGGAGATTGGTTACCTTTCAAAGGGACAAATTTTCTAATTGTAGCTCACTATCAGTTACTTTGAGTTGGTGGTCGCATAGGACTTTCCAAATTACACAAGGCACAAATACCAATCATTTTTTCAGGCTATCACATTAGACTTCTGCTGGTTAAACAATACCATGAGCAAGTTCAGTACCAAAACTGTCATTTTGCTAAAGATACAGTAGGAGCCAAGGGTCTCTAGATTGTTGGGATGAAAATGTGCATATCCTCCATTCTCCACAAATGTGTCAAATATCAAAGATTGAGAGGAAAACACCAACATTAGATGTCAGATTTTCTATGTTACAGATTAAGCACCAGACCACCTTTCGTTAACATGGGTGTGGGTGTTATTAGCCCATAGTCTAATCTCACACAAGGCTTGTGATGGTATTTTGTCATTTTTTGAATATTTGTGCAATTTTTATTGCTTCATCAATGCCTTGTTAGGATTGTATAAACCATGACAACTGGAGAATTTGCCTCCAGTGGTGAGGATTTGTGCTGAAGAATAATACCAGGTTTACACCACTGGAGATACATCTCCAAACAGGATTAGCAATGGACAGTAGTAAACAGATCCAATTGCTAACAGTGGGTTTGACAGATAAACTTGGTACCAAGGGGTGAGATAGGAGGCAAGATCAAAAAGGCAGAGGTCAGGTAACTAGTTCAAGCAGATCCAGTGAAGTACCAAGGGGTAATACAAGCAAGGGTCGGATAGAAAACAACACAAAGTCACAGAAAAATGGCTAGAAGACAAAGATTATCGAGCAAGAAGGGTAGAGTGCTGCATCCCCAAATACACACATAAATCTTCCTTTAATGGTAAATAGCAGTATTGCAAGTTAACCATGTCACTGCCTGTGGTCGTGGGGTTATAGGTTTTGATAAATTTGTACTACATAGTTTCCTCTTCCCCAGGCACTCAGTGTGACGTGCTAACCTGACATGCCTTCTGAAGATCTGTTTCTGTACAAAAACCTGTAATTTGTAAAGTAAAAAAGTTCCTGACTGACAACTGGTGCAATAACATTTTACCAACTTTATATCTCAAATGTTACGTTCTTGGGAACATATGATTGCAGAGGAATCTTAGATTCTATGCTTTTTGATCTTTGGGGCTCACCCATGAGATCTTAATTACTCTTCTTGCAGAGGTATCTGCTACAAATATTTTTTTAATTATTTTATTTAATTAAAGCCTTAGCAGAGGTATTTTGGTCACAGAAACCCTTGCTTCAAAGAGATAAAAAAAACAAACTCATGGAGTGTCTTCTGTGAATACAGTCTACAGCTTCAGGACATGGGAACATCAAGTGTTATGTTGAGGTTTAAATTATTGTTTACAGATGTTCCAGCGTAATTGTTCACAGTATAGTCATATATAGTTATATTGATTACTGAGGTTGTTGTTGAAATCTAAATAATTCAGACAGACAGTGTCATGTTACACATGTGTTGTGTTCTGCTGATTAGTACCATTTGTTTATAATTGCCTTTTGACATTTTTAATCAAATACCCTGTTTGAAAGAAAAACAATATCTTTAAACTGAAAATGGGGAACTATTAATGTGCAATCACAAAATAATGTATAAACTTTAACTTAATTTGACATATCTACAACTAAAAGTTAAAGAAATTACCAACGCTGACATCCTACAGGTGACCACACTTCAAAGTAAAATCCAGGGTAGTGCGCATGCACCGCCCATGATGATGGCAGCAGTCTGATCCACGCAGCTCCCTCATCTCCTAATCCGGCTCCATCGCAGCTCTGGCGAAAGTGCGGGACAGCGTGGCACAATACAAGCTGAAATTGGCTCCCAGCTCTTCCCACAGTACACACCTTGAGAAGGGTAAATACAGTTTGGCAGCCTCATACTCACCACCAACACTGAACTCTTAAAGACCCAGATCTCCTCATCTAGGTCCCCACCATGCTATGCATGCATCTGTACCTCTAAACTCTAATAGCTCCCTAATTTATGGAGATGATGAGCAAATACCTGCAAAGTTTTCACCAGCTACACAGAGCTCCCAAGCTCCTCCTAATGTATTTGCTCCTAATTTTCAATCTAGTGCAGTTTTATTTATTACTATTGAAGGGGAAAACAGGCTGCTTCAACACATGGCTGATTTGCTACAGATGGAGTTGGCTAAAATGCTATTACTACAGAATTGCGTAAAAGACCTTCAGAGTTTAGACGCACAACTAGATATAATGGAGCAGAAATGGGATGACACTATTTCTAGAGTCAATTAGAAAAAGGGACATTCCTCTATACAAAATTATTCTCAAGGCCACTCCAGGAACCTTAAACTGGGTTTTACAAACCCCTTTACACAAAATGCCTCAGTCTGGGTGCTATATATACCCCATCCAAGACCTTTTCGGACAGGCACTGCAAGACCCTGTCACATATCCCACCCCCCCCCCCCCCCGTTCGAACCTGTGGGGTCGGACACTACCTGCCCACAATGAGTTCTAGAGAGGGCCTCAGCATTACCCTGCATTTTTCCTGTCCAGTGCTATACCATGAAATTAAGGGACCATCGTGTCAGCCGAGCATTTCTCTCTTTTGCTTGGGACATCAATGTAAGGGGCGAATAGTCTGGTATTAGCTTATATTGCCTGCCAAGAAGGTAGTAGCGTAGGGACTCTAGTGACCACTTAATCGCCAGGCACTCCTGCTCAACAATGCAGTAGTTCCTTTCTGCTAGGGTCAATTTTCTACTAAGGAACACCACCAGGTATTCTTCACTCCCTACAAGATGGGACAGGAGTGCACTCAGTGCAGTGTTTCACTAGAAAGTCAGGGGCCACTCTGCTGACACAAAACTTCCTTCAGAGCTTGAAATGCCCTCTCTGCTTCCGGGGACCACTTTACCCATTACTGACCCTTCCCCTTTCGTTAAGGGGGCTGCCAGGGTGGCAAAATTTGGGATAAACCTTCGGTAGTACCCAATCATCCTGAGGAAGGTCAGTACCTGCTTTTTGGTCACGGGTTGGGGCCAAACTTAAATCCACTGAATCTTATTTAGTAGAGGTTTTAAAAGGCCCCGGCCTATGGCATACCCCAGGTAATGGGCTTCCTCCAAAAGGAGGTCAGTATCCACTAGTCAAATCCAACGTGGAATGTACCTGGCATTGCCTAGCCTCTCTTTAAGATAATCTATCCTGGGCATGGGATAAGCATCAAATTTTGACACCGCATTCAACTTTTGGAAGTCATTACAGAACCGAATGACACCATCTGGCTTCAGAACCAGGACAATGGGGCTGCCCCATTCACTTTTTGACTTCTCAATTATCCCCAGCTCCAAACTTTTTTGCACTTTTTCCTCTACTGCCTGTCTATGGGCTTCAGGATTCCCATATGGCTTTAGGGGGACCCACACCTGGGGATCAGTAATATTGTCGTGCTTCCCGTACACCCTGGCAGATCAGAGAATGCCTCCAGATTCCTCTGCAGAAATTCTTTCACTTCCTGCTTCTGGGATGTTGACATGGACTTGGCCACTCCTACGTCTTGAATGCCTGCCTGGGCTAGGGGAAGGAGGTGAGGGGTAGCAGAAAGGGCCTTTCTATCCTGTCAGGACTAATTAGGTTAACATGGTAAACTTGCTCTTTTTCTTTTTGTCAGGTTGGTAAATTTTATAATTCACCTCACCTACCGTCTCCAATATTTCATATGGCCCTTGCCACTTGGTCAAAAACTTGCTCTCCACTGTGGGGACGAGGACCAAGACACGGTCACCCAGGCTGAAAAAGCGCATGGAGCGTGGCTTCCTATTCACAGGTCTCTTTTGCTATGTCCAAGAGTCCCTAAGGGTGCCTACCATATACCAGCTCCAAGGGTGAAAACCCTGTGGAAGACTTAGGGACTTCTCGAACCACAAACCTTAAATACACAAGCAAACAGTCCCAATCCCTTCCATCCTTTTCCACTACCTTTTTCAGCATACCTTTCAGCATTTTGTTAAACCACTCCACCAGCCCATCTGATTGCGGATGGTACATGGATGTGCGGAGCTCCTTAATACCCAGTAAACGACATTCGTCTTTCATAACTCTGGACATGAAAGGTGTTCCCTAATCAGTTAAGATCCCCTTGGGAATACCGGTGCGTGTAAACATGTGAAAAAGTTTCTTTGGAATGGTTTTAGATGCAATATTTCTTAAAGGAATAACCTCAGGGTAACGGGTAGCATAATCGAGAACCACCAGTATATGGTGTCCTCCGGGGGATCTCACAAGGGGCCCCACGAGGTCCATAATGGTAGCTCAATTATAGGCAAAGCAACTAGAGGACTTTGGTAGTGGGCTGCTAGTGCTGATAACTGGCAATCTGGACAAGACTCACAGTATCTTTTAACCAAAGACACCTAGTCAAAAGAACCTCTGCAGAATTCTTTACTGAGTCTTCTCTGTGGCAAAGTGCCCCCCAGGAGCATGTTTATGGGCTAGATCCAACACCATCGGGCGGAAAGGTTGGGGTACAACAAGTTATTCTACCACTTCTCCCCGTATCCTATCTACCCAATACAACAGCTCATTTGGACTGGCAGACTCCACTAACTACATGCACATATTCCCAGGCCCTGGCCAAGGCGGGATCTTGCAGCTGGGCTGTCCCAAAGTTGTCCCGAGAGACCTCCAAGTCTGGCATGCCTGCCTCCTCTGGAGTCTCCAGGGGCAACTCCATCTCCCCTGCTAAGACCGAGAAAGGGAAAATCTTGGGTTCTGTGGTTACTAGGGATGAGCGAGAATGCATCTGGCATCGAAAATTTCCTCGAACCTCTGATGGTTAAGCGAAATTTTTGTGAACCGATTTTACGAAACCATTGGAAGATCGAGGAAATTATAACAGGAGGATTCACAGGATTTCCCTGGGAATCTTTCTGTTTGCGATCCCCGGGGCACTAGAGGTTAATTAACATTAATGTTAACATTAATGTTAACATTTGGCATTCTCTGGGGCCAGGTCAAAGTAAAGCGTTTTGAGAGTCCCGTCAGGAATTCCGCCACTATACTTGCCCATAAAATACAATTATCCTAAATACTGTTATAATTTGTTTAATGAATAAAGTGTTAAATAAACTTGAACAAATAGATAAAAATATCATAGCCTATAATCAGTTGCAGTCTATTTTAGTTACGTTCCAAGTAAAATCATAATAACAGTACTAAAGTCTTTATGATGGCACAAGTTCCCAGCAAATTATTTGGTAATATTACATGTAGAACATTGGAGGTCTATTTGTGCTTATTCACATCAGTTTACCAGTAAGAGGGGCGCAAATACTTAATAGTAGTTAAAAGTTCCATCTCTGGTAAATCTAATGGTAGGTTCACCACTAAAAGGAGGCCATTTTTGTAGATAAAATCTAAATACTGTACATTTGGTAACCACTATTGGTGTGAACCAATATAATAATGCTTGCAACTCTCTGTAAGGCCCTGGTCCAGCAACTGTACTTACCAGACACAAGAGATGGTGTCTGGGTAATGACTGGCAGAGGACCATGAGCCCACAGATATAGCAGTACCAAGATTCCAACACAGACAAGTCCAGAATACAGAGTAAAAGGTCATACACAGGTAATCAGGCAAAATGTTGCTCCAGGTGGCTCACAGGGACAAATACATCAGACAAATAACACAGTAGCAGCAAGTTACCCTAATCTAATGCTACAACAGGCACTGGTGACTGGGAGTAGGAAGGCTATAAAGTCCCGGCAGGATAGAATCAGGAACTAATCTGTCTCTAAAACCCCCTTCGGTTGTGCACAGCCTCAGTGTGTGATGGGGATGCTGAAAAAATACATTAGGCTGCACAGCTAAATTGAAGCAGGGGCTGCTGCTATTTCTTAGTTCACCTTGCTGCTGCAAATTACATCACTGGACAGAATAGTGTGTTTATTACTGCAATGGCATACAGCACAAGTTGGCTGCACAGGTCAGCAGCTCCTAACACTCTATCAAGGTTTGTTATTCTACTCTTGTCTGCACACTGTGGTCTTTGCATCTTTGGCATCTATTTAGTATCATGTAGCCTCAGCAGGAACACATTTTAATGATGTTGAAAATATTTTCAAATATTGATTAGAGCAAGGTGGGTTGTGGTTAGGTCCATTCACTTTTGCAGATGATCTTTTAGATCTAGCCTCCCCTTGGGAAATCAAATATTTGTAAAGAAGAGAGGAAGAGGGGATTTGTGGCTAAACAGTTTGAATTGTATTTCAATAAAATAATACTAATATAAACATAAAGTGCTGCCCAGGACTCTAAGGCCCTAATCATACAGCTTTTCCATCAAAGCCTGTGTCTTTACTCACAGTTCACCTTAGCCCTCCTTCCAGCTAACCAGCCAAGACAGAGCCACAATAAGGAGCAGGCTGGGAGTTTATATCCCCAGCCTAATTTCCAGGATGCATTACAGCTGAGACAATTACACTTGAATGTCCCCAGTCCTCTTTAGCTCCCCCATCTGGTCAATAAGCTTATTGTCATTCAGCCTGGTACTTCAGCAACCCCTTCAAGTCAAAAGGAAAATTGTCTGATTACACAGAAAAATACTCTGCATATAACCTGTATCTGGGACAAATGTACCTATCATCCTGGATGAAATTCTTCGTTGGCCAGCTGTTAGAATACTAAAATGCTTCAATATGGATAATGTTTCAACCAAGCTTCCCAGGATTTATCAAACTTTCTAAAAGAGTGAGAATTCCATGTTACTGCTTTCTCTTATAGATAATTAGTTGAAAGTTTCTCTGTTATATCTGATATGTTGGGGGATTTATTACTTTACCATGTTTCTTTTATAGTTAATCTGGCAGCAAATAAATCATGATTCACAAACATTCTAAAATTTGGAGGAAATTTGTCAATACCAATGCTCAATAACGCTAGGGTAGGAATCGGCTTATTGGATAATCCGTTATTTTGGATATAAGTGCAAATACTGAAAGCCAAAAACTGGTTAAGCTCTTGCAACTCCAGGACATGTGTACAAATGTGACGATTTCATTGCATTGTCTCCAGCACTTAGGTGAAATATCCTCAGAAAATTTTAACAATTTATAAGGGATTCCGTACCATGACAAGAATATTTTCTGAGAACATTCCCAATGTGCAGTGCATTTAGATGCTTGGAAAATAGAGACAATACCTTTTTGCCATTGTTCAGAAGTAAAATTTAGTTTCAAATCTTTTTACTGAATATAGACTATTGCAGACTTAACCCATAGGTCCTTATCATGTAGAAAATTATAGTAAAAGGAGATTATCTTTTTAAAAATTGTAGGGTTTTGTAAGCGGAACCACAATTTTGTAGGTATACCTACATCAAAAGTCAATGTTTTATTGCAGAAATGGTTAATTTGAGCCAGTTTATATTGATCCATCAATGTAGTAAATGTTGGCAGGTCTGCTACTGTAGTGTAGCCTTTATAATGCCATTCTGATAGATTTAAACAACGTATTACAATATATACAATTTAAGAAGTTCAAATGAATTTAAAGGAAGAGGAGCGTGAAATAAGTTGGGAGTGTTAGGAGGCGCTCTTGGGCCTACAGTCCCAGGTGGTGCCTCACCACAGGAAGGCGCGCTCAGCCCATTCTCCCCAACGGCTGCGCTCCTAGTAGCACATGGGGTTTTAGGATTAGTGTTCTGAGGGTTGCAGCGTCCTTGTTTCCCTTTAGCCGTGGTTTTCCTCTTGGCATCCCCTGCACTGCTGAGGCTGCACAGCTGAGTGTAATTGGGAGCTGTTTTGCAGTTGATTAGCAGAGTGGTTCCAGGACAATCCTATGCTGTCACTGGCTTTCAGTCTTCTTTGCCTGTTATAGCGTTAGCTGGGCTTATCTGTGCTTGAGAGATTTTCATGTGTTTTTCTGTTGCTGATCCTAGCCTGTTCCTGACATTCCACTTACTATACTCAGCCTGGACCAACCTCTGCCTGTGACCTCGACTGTGCCCATTCCTTTGTACCTCGTTTGGTGAACTGTTGTCCTGTGTTTGACTTGTTTTCTGGATTTCCTTGTAATTTCTGTACTGTTTATCTGTGGGCTCCTGATCAACTGCCGGCCCATCCCCAGACACCATCCCCTGCACACTCCTGATATATATATATATATATATATATATATATATATATATATATATATATATGGGAAAGTTCAATTTAAATATATAAGGGGAATATAGCACAATTTAAAATTGTTGGTTTTAAACTTGATACAAATGCTTGTAGGTACACCTGCTCACAAACCCTATGATATTCCTGGGCCTGTATCTTGCCATGCTGCCTGCTGCCTCTGATTGATTGATTGATCTGCACATCTCTTTTTTTAGAGGAGGTATCCACACTGTGCATGTAAAGTGCATGTACATTTTATTATTCAGAAAATATGGTACTATTGCCTGTTAAATGAAATTAGTTCGTTATTGCATTGATAGGTCTCAACATCATTTCCTGAGAAAGCGGACATGTCTGCGAAATGCATTGAAATTCATATTGATGTGAGACTATGCAGTTGTGACAATTTTATCAATAAATTTTGCTGTATGTGAATTGTGTGACATTTTTATATATATTTTTAAATTGCTGAAAAAAAAATTATGTTTTTTCATTTTTTAATATGAGTGCCTAAAAAGTCCCTTGTTCTAAATTGTGATGTTCTGAATGGTAACTGGTATGTCTTTAATTAGCACTTCACTTCAGATGCCCCCTTCCCCCCATATTGCAAAACAAGCTATTAAAAATTTGTCAGTGCACACAACCTTGTGTAAACCTTGTATAGGTTTTCTCATGATGGATCTGGAGTCCATTGGAATGAACACCCAAGGCTGTCTAAGTTTGCCCTCTACTGGCAGCATTATTTTCATTACAGGCAAGTGAAAGACATGCCTGATCTGCTAAGCATGCCATTATTTCCATAAAAGTACTTCATAACTTCCAATAAAAAAAAGATAATAACTGTGTACTGACGTAACATAGGAAGACTTTTAACAACAAGGATTCAAAAAAATGTAAAAATCTTGGCTAGGACACTTTGCCTTACTTTTCTCGTGTTTGCTGGGTTTTCTCTAGGCATTCCGGTTTCCTCCCACATGCCAAAAACTTGCAATTAGGTTAACTGGCTTCCCCTCAAAAATTGGCCTTAGATTGTATTAATGACATAAAACTATGGTAGAGACATTAGATTGTCAGTTCATCTGGGGGACAGCTAGTAATATGACTACAGACTTTGTAAAGGGTTATGTAGTATGTCGGTGCTGTATAAACACTATACTACTAAAATACTGTATAAAGATCATAATCTTCTGCTTGCATAAAAGAACAGAAGACTGAGCAAGTAGTAGTGGCCATGCACAAGTAAGCTCCTAACAACTTACAAACTCTAGCAGTAAGTTAGGCTTTTAAAAAGGACTATTCTCAAGAGTTCATATATTTTATTGTCTTGGTTATTATAGGTCTTAATACACTTTATTGAGTTGCTATATATTGCTTTTACTGTATATAGTTTGCATTATTATTCTGGTTGCTGGTCTTGGGAAGATATCGAGGTCTTTGCCTAAAAACCAGATCTTGTATATATTACCAGCTGTAGATATTTCAAAAGATTATATATATTATGAAACACCCTGCAACTGCACCAAATTTTTCTGATACCAGCAATTCTCCTAAGGTGTACACATTTTTTTTATTAACCCTATCTCATTTTGATTATAAAACAACTATTGGAGTGTTTTGGAGTGTTACCAGGTGGTGCAGGTCGAACTCAGCTGGTCTTAATTAAACCTATTGATGCTGGCATTGATAATTATATGCCAAATGCAACTACTTTACAATCCTAATAAACTGATCTCACAAGCAAATACTGTGGGGATAATGTACTGAGCCAGAAGAGAGAGGCTGTAAAGTGGGTGAAAAAAGGTCTGTGTAATTAATTACTTCTATTGCATGAATATATATATTCATTATGGACATTCTAGATAATAGGGTTCTAGTTGTGTAAAAAGACTTATTTCTGATAACTACAGTAATTATTTTGCTAAAGTTTTTTTTTTTTTTAACAAAAAGTACAACCGTCACATCATTATAAAAAAACTTCTTCACCTATTGTACAATATTATTGCCAGTCAGTACACTCTTTTAGTTATAAACCATGTAGGATATTGAAATTTCAATTTCAACAATTCTCCATATAAAATTTGTAAGGAAGTTCTGATGTCGTAAACTAGCGGGGAACGAGTATATATCCACAATGCCATAATAGCTCTTCTTTGTCACACTTACCTGTTCCTCACTAAAGCACAGGCATCACTCTCCTGCGCATGCGGGCAGTTCTGATGCTGGGCGGGCCTCTTTTTCCAAGCTTTATCAACTCTGTCCATGCCGCTGGCCAATCAGAAAATAGCCTCTTGATCAGCCCTGGCTATTTAGCTAGCTCACAGACTGCATTTTGTGTTCATGCAACAAGTCTTCACTAATTGTCTCGAGCTCCCTAGCTCTGTGATCTAGTTCCTGTTCACCTCCTGCTTAATCCATTGTTTCCTGTGTCCAGCTCCTGCGTTAACCCCTCATTGTCCAATCTGTTGGTTTGCACCCAACTTCCCTGTGCTGTTCCAGTGTTTCTGTCTGTCTGTGGATATCCTTGCATCACCTGTACCTCCTGTTGCTGCCAGTGTCTCCTGTGTTCCCTGTGCCTGCAAGTGGCCTTTGTGTCAGTGCAGTCTGTCTCCTGGATTTCTGGCTTTTAAACCCCTGGTGTGTGACCTGACCTCTCTTGCTTGCTGCCTGCCTCAGCTTCCCTTGACTATCCTTCTGCGTTGTGATTTGGTACCGTGCTTCGCCCACCTTGGTGTGCCCAAGGACAGCAACCTGGCAGTAACCAGCGGCACAACATTCTTACCATCAGAGACTCTGGATGAAACCTGGTTATTGCTTAGACTCTGTGCCATGGCCCTTCTCAGGGCTTACACCACCTCCATGCAAGCTATAGCACATCTTAGTGGTCCTGTCTCTCTGTGCATGACATTCTTACTGCTAGCAAACATATGCTGACCAATCTTCTAGTTCCACTGGTTAGAACTACAGGCATTGTATCTTCCCAATTACCAAAGATACATAAAAATGGATCAAGAAGGATTGTGCAAACCATAATCCTTGCAATAAATCTAATAACACATTGCCAATACAAAGAAATTAATGGACAAGACCACAAATGATGTTTAAGAGAAGGCTTACGGCCCTTACATTTATGGCAACTCGTCACTTGGGGCAATTCACTTGAAGACTGTGAATAAAAACTTTGTATGCCCTATGCATCAGTTTAAATTGGGTTTCCCTCCAATTTTCATTAGTCATGCATTTACGAACTGATAAATACCCAGACAGTATTTTCTCCACTGCATAGAATAAGGAAAATATTTGGCCCATTGTTTTATATTGGTATCTTCCAAAGATGTTAAATAAAAACATTGGTGAAATGAGTAAACCGCAGATATAGAGGGTACCGGTAAAGAAAGTAGTATATCAAACACTTTAGAGTGAAATGTACCCAAATAATCAGTAACCAAAGACTTCCCATGTTGATGTATCTGCGTAACATAAATAGGGTGTACTGACCAGTAGGCAAAGAGTATTTATTTTTCAAAATCAGTGGGGGCAATATCCCAGAAAAACCTGGTTTGAGCGAATCTCCCACCATACATAGACCCTTAGTTTCCCATACGTGAAATGCCTTATGAACTTGTCCCTGTGGATATTCTGGATTGCCTTCGGCAAATATCTTGCAAATGAAATTGGGAGCTTCAATCTTTTCCAAATAACCTTCTAGGCTAGAATTGTATCTCTAATCAGCATATTATGTTTTAAAGAGCCCAGTAGTTTAGCTATTTAATATGAATTAAGGCTTTAGGATCCCAAGAATAAACTATCGCTTTTTCCAGAGTGTAATTAGAGTAGGTAGAGGTACCTTTTAACCGCCATTTTGGAGCAAATTTTGTTAGTTTATATTTATGACATTTCCTTGCTACTAGTTATTCCACGGTCACCTGTTAATGTAATATAACAAAGTGGGGAAAGCATCTTTTAGAATTTCATCAATGTGTGGAAATTTTGAAAACAGGGTTGTACACACAGCGCCACATTTTTTTTAGCACACATATATCTAGACTCTCAAAGATCAGGCCTCAGAGATGCTGTAGGGAGAAATTGGAGGTAGTAGGAAGAAGAGTAGGCAGTGTAGCAAGTTGTTGATTATTATAACTTATTTGATTGGCCTGAAACAGTGTATCTAGGGAGAATACTGCTTACAAGGCCACTGCTGTAATGTGTATTTATGTCTACTTGTCACTAGGGGGCAGTATGGGACTATAGTTTCCATACAGAGGGAAGTCAGCTGACTGCTCAATCCTCTGACAGGACAGAATGATCAAAGCATTCCAAGCATTAACAGCATTCTGAGTAAACCGACTGGGGCTTATTTGCACTGCTTATCTCACACGAGATAACTCGGCTGGGGCAGACAAAAGGTTAACCAATCAATCATGTGTCTAGAGAGACACACCAAATTGTACAATCAGATATTAAGCAGATTCAACCCACCCTAAATTAATGGAAGATATAGCTTACGAGCCGAAATGTGAGTATGGATGCCTTTCCATAAAAATTGTATAAATGCTCTATTTAGCAAGTTGACATCAACGTGTTTTAACAATAATGGGATAGTTTGCAACAGATACAATAGTTTAGAAAAAGACATCATTTTAATAGGTTTCTTCCTATAAATGACATGGGTAGATGTTTCCACATTTTCAATTCTTTCAGTTTTTTTTGTATAAGTGGTGGGTAGTTTAAAGTGTATATAGAAGATGGCATAGTGCCCACCACCTTAATTCCCAAATATAAAAAATGTTGTTTGGCTATTGCAAAAGGAGTCAAACTCAACCAGCTACGTTGTTTAATTGAGGTTATCGTCAGTATTTACCTTTTATCAAAATTTGTTTGAAGACCCGAAACTTCACTAAATTGTAAAAAAAAATCACGCAAACAAGGAAGGTCTATGTCCAGCCTTGAAGTAAACACCAATAAATAATCTGCAAAAAATGCAGAACGGATCTCTTGGGTATGAAAGCGCACACCATGTAAATTTTTGGTATTTTCAATAACTCGTACTAATGGTTCCAAAGCAAGATTAAAAAGAAGCGGCGACAACAGGCATCCCTGTCGAGTAACCCTTTCCAATGAGATGGTGTTAGATAAAAAACCAGGAATACTAACTCACGCAATAGGGGATTTGTACATTTCCACCAACAGTTGGTAGTAAGGCACTCTCAGTCCTATGTGATTAAGCACTTTAAAAAGCCTTTGCAGATTTACGCTATGAAAGGCCTTTTCTGCGTCCATGCCCACCATCCCTACATCTTCCGTAGAGTGTAACTTAGAATATTCCAATACGGCCAGAACCTTCCTGATATTTGTAACTGCTGATCTTCCTTTGACAAAGCCCACTTGCACCGGAGATATTATTTGTGGGGGAATCTTGGCCAATCTATCCACCATAATTTTAGATAGATGTGTTTTCCCGAAAATAAGACCTACCCCGAAAGTAAGCCCTAGCATGCTAATCATGCAAGGGTGAAATTTAAGCCCTCCCCCTAAAGTAAGCCCTATTGGCTTCTTCAGAGGGTGCGGTCAGTAGTACGCGGAGGGATACCAAGAGGAAGGAGAGAGCAGAGAGAGAGCAGAAGATTTTCAAATCACTGGAGGAGGGGATGAAGAAATCGCAGGGTAATGAACCTAGGGTACTTTGGTGAGACACTACAACTAATAAGAGGTTGGTGGATTCTCTTTTCAAAGGGTCCTTGCTAGTATTTCATTCATTAGCAGCAATGCATATTTATTGATTGATTTGTTTTTTTTTGCTTTTACTTACTTTTTTTTATACTGGTTACCGTTTGTGGTCAACAAAGCTTTGGAAGTTTTGTTTCTGTGTCTGCATGTTGCTCTGAGTCATATGTTAATTGTCAGCACATTTTCTTGTTATGTTGCACTTGTTTGCTTATGTATATATATACCTATTGGTAAATATAACCATTATATATAGTTTTGTAAATACAGATTTTTGTACATTAATAAATACAGATGTTTGTACATGAATATAGATTTTTTGTGCATGAGAAAAATAAAACATCTCCTGAAAATAGGCCCTATTTTCAGAGGTAAAATAAATATAAGACCCTGTCTTATTTTTGGGGAAACACGGTAATATTTTGGCATCAATATTTATTAAAAAAATAGGTCTGTAGGATTTCAGATATCTGGGATCTCTGTCTTTTTTAGGAAACGCCTTTATATATGACTCCCTTCCAGTCAGAAAATAATGGTTCCCTTGCCACATATCTGCATACAACTGTTCCGAGACAGGGGAAACTTCCTCTCTAAGCATTTTATAAAATTCAATGATATACCCATCTGGGCCTGGCGCCTTTCCCATGGCCATTTAACCTATACCTGACCTTATTTCCACAATAGTAATTGACGAGTTCAAATATTCTATCTGTGCCGGTTCTAAAGTGAGAATGGCACTATCTTCCAACAATTTATTGCAAACAACCTCGTCAGAGTATGTAGTTGTACACAGTGTTTGGTAATAGCAGGCAAACGCCTCTACCACTTGTTTGTGGTGTGACACCAGATCACCATCTTTTGTAAATATTGAGCACGGCATTTTATGAGCCACAAAAGGTTTAACTTAGTTTGCCATCATTTTCCCAGATCTTTTTCGATATTTATAATATTTCAAACCTAAAAATGTATATTTATACTGTTCATGTTTGATTAGCCAATGGTCAATCTGGTGTTTAGTTTCCTGCCATTTCTATTTCTATTTTCAGCAGTTGGATTAGAATTAAGGTGACTTTGAGCAATTCTCAAATAATTCAAAGATTTCAAATATTGAGAATGTGTTTTATGTTTCCTACTTGCTGTAATAGCTAAAATTTCACCCCTCAAAAATGCTTTACCTGCTTCCCAAAATAAAATAGGATCAGTCACATGGGCAGAATTAGTGGTTGTGTATTCCAGCCATGCCGCTTGACCAGTAGCCTGAAATTCCGAATCCTGGTGTAAATAAGTAGGGATAGGCGTCTCCTCTAGGAAATGCATCATGGACATATAAAGATATTGGCGAATGAGAGACCACCATTGGGTGAATATCAGGCAAATCAATGTAAGGCAATAAAGACTAAACAGGTAATTCAACCTTGCTTGTGAAGCGGGGACATTGGAATAAAAAGTAAAATGCCTTTCTATCCGAAACTTCTGTCTCCATACATCCTGCAATTGCATAGCATGAACAAAATCATATAAATACATGGGTTGGTGCGGCGCCTTTCATGAGTTTGAGTTAAAAAAATGGTGGGGTAACTTTCTATCTTCATCAATATGCATTACCATGTTAAAATCTCCTCCCACTATCTTACAGGGACTAAGATCTTTCATAATCCTTACGGATAGATTTTGATATAAAGAGAGTGCAGGGGAGTTTGGGGCATACACATTGTATAAAAATACTGATTATCATATAGCTGCAATTCAATAGTAACTATTTTCCTCTCACAATCATAGGATGAAAAAAACTTTTCCTGGATCATTTTTGTGTGTCAGAATTAATACACCTGCCTTACTTCCTACAGCTGGAGATCCAAATACCTCACCCACCCATAATGTTCGCATTCTGTGAAAATCATCTGTACTTAAATGTGTCTCCTGAAGTAACGCAATATCAGCTTTAAACCTCTTTAACTGAGGCAACATCTGCATTCGCTTATTAGGGGACCTCAGCCCCTTCACATTCCAAGAAACTATCCTCATCGACAGATAACAAATATATAGCACATCAACTTGCACTTGGACAATGACAAAGAAATCCACTCGCATTTCACATTGATACCCACTTATCTAATAGGCATCAGTAAGGTCAAGTGGGTCCTCCTCCACAAATGGGGGGAGGAGCCACATGAAACCTCATTAACATGTACAATCAGGGTCATTAAGCTTTGAGTATGTTGAGACAAATATAATTCAAACCTTTGTAAAAGAAAAAAATAAATACAAAACATGCTGCTGAAAACACTGACAACAAAATAAAACATCAAATACTGTAATTTCCACATAAGGATGGACCTTCCTTTTTTCCTCAAGTAGTAGCTTTCCAATTAACAGAAAAAAAAAAGACAAAAACATATTGTGTACAAGGCTCAAACCTTGAGGCTAGTAAAATATATATATGCAGTGTTCTCCCCAGAAATTTTTTTCAGCCGGGTGGTAGGAAGCTGTAGCCGGGTGGTAAAAAAGGGGGTGTGGCAAAACACGGCAAATTTAGTGCTCCCAGTTGTTTATGCCATGAGTATCTAGTAACCTCTTATTGTTTCAGTGTTCTACCTTCTCCCAATTATTTGTTACAACTTTGTAATGCTGCCCCGTTAGTATATCCAATTTTTCTATTCTATGTATTTTGCCACAACTGTCCTATGCCGTGTATTGTGACCCAACTTACTAAGTTTTAAGAGTGTAGTCCTTTGTAGTAGTGTAATAGTATAATGAATGTGGTGTAACAAGTTAGGCTTAGCTCATATTAGCAGCAAAAAACATTTACCCCTTCTAAGTGACGTCTGGCAACTGCTAGGCACCTAGGATTGGTAACAGGCAGTAAAGCTACATACACACTTCCAATTATTATCGTTGGAAAACGAACGACGAACGTTCATGCACGATATATACGAACGATCGTATAGCACCGATCCTGCACATAGAGTTAACGTCACGATCGTTCATAGATATTGTACACACAATAGATACGATCGTTTGAGCGATAGAGGAACTATGTGCACGACAGTAAAGTGAACGGACGTTCGTTCATCACGCATGCTCTGAACATGGACGATCAACGAACGACCGTACACACGAACGATGTTCAACGATCGTCGTCCAATCCGATCCGTCGGTCCGGTCGTTCGTTTCCAGCGACTTTCCTCGTTCGTCGGCGTCGTTGGTTACTTTTTTACCAACGATTTTTTGCCCAATCGATCGTTCGTCGTTCGATTGGAACGATAAAAATTGGAAGTGTGTACGCACCTTAAGTGCTAGGCACCTAGGATTGGTAACAGGCAGTAAGTGCTAGGCACCAGGATTGGTAACAGGCGGTAGGTGCTAGGCACCTAGGATTGGTAACAGGCCATACGTGCTGGGCACCTAGGATTGGTAACAGGCCATAAGTGCTAGGCCCCTAGGATTGATAACAGGCGGTAAGTTCTAGGCACCTAGGGTTGGCAACAGGCCATAAGTGCTGGGCACCTAGGATTGGTAACAGGCCATAAGTGCTGGCCACCTAGGATTGGTAACAGGCCATAAGTGCTGGGCACCTAGGATTGGTAACAGGCCATAAGTGCTAGGCCCCTAGGATTGATAACAGGCGCTAAGTTCTAGGCCCCTAGGATTGGTAACAGGCAGTAAATTCTAGGCACCTAGGATTGGTAACAGACGGTAAGTGCTGGGCACCTAGGATTGGTAACAGGCAGTAAGTTCTAGGCATCTAGGATTGGTAACAGGCGGTAAGTGCTGGGCTTTTTCAGAGCTAGAGGTTTTTTAAGCAGCAGTGGTTCCTGGCATGAGGAATGGACAAATGTAACCTTACTGCCAGTGTGAATTCAGCCTAACTTCAGATGTGCTCCTGTGTCTATATTAAGGTAAAGTGAACTTTTGTGAAAACATTTTTTTTTCCACTTGATTCTTTTACAAAATTAGCCCAGCAGGCCCATGCTGGCTCAGCTTCCACCTTTTCTCTGATGCTCACTTGTACGTCCAATGCTGCCTTGCACTGCGCATGCATGAGATTGAACACTTTTTTTTTTTACATTATAAGAAAGCCTCTAAAGGTGCATGTACACAAGGAGCAGTGCAGAGCCTCTTGGGATATGTGACACAAATATCCCAGGAGGCTGCAGATTTCCTTTTCGGTCTTTACCGAAATGGAAGTGAAGACTGAAGGGGGGAGGTCCTCTCCACAAAAGTGTAAAGACAAAAAACGCACATTTTTCCATTACATAACAGAGAAAGTCACTCTTTAATATAATGTTAAAAATGTGGCGATGCTTTAATAGCATCATGCATGTGATATCAGATGGGGACAAGACAGACCTCCAGAATATGGACAGTGATGAGTGACCCCCTCTCATCACTGTTTATATTCTATATAAAAACACTGTCTGTGAAGTTTGTCCGCAGTGTGTAATGATGTCATCGGCAGCGCAGTGTGATAGCAATGTGAGTGTAAAAGCTGCTTGTCATATTCTACAGCCTAACAACTCGCTGTGTTCAAACCTTCAGATCTCCTAAACCGTTGGTTATATTAACTTGACATTTTTAAGGTACGCGTGGAGGCATAGGAAACTGAAACTGTAGGTGCAAGTGGGGGACACTTGTGGCTAAACCTTCTTAAAATGTAATTACTATGGCATTATGAGAACATAAATCTCTACCTAGCAAAATGTGCTGCCTGCTCTGTTACACATATCTGTCTGCATCTTACCTCAAACCCCAATTTCTCCAAAATTAGGAGGTGCAGGGAAACAAAAATATAGGTGGAAGTGGGAGACACGTGTGGCTATTACCTTTCATCACCATGGCATCATTACAACATTAAAAAAAAAAAACTGTCCATTAAAATGCACTTTCTTGTTAAACATGACTGTAACCTTCCTGTACCTCAACCTCAATAAAATGTAGTGGTCAGAGTTCATTTTCTAATGATGCCATAGTGATGAAGTTTTAGGGGATGTTAGTCACAGATGTTCCCCACTTGTACCTATGTTTTTGGTTTCTTACAGTGGAGCCCTGGAGTCCCCAATTTGCACTTTTAATTTAGGACTCCTAGTTGCACTTTCCTCTGAAACAGCAACCCCAAAGTTCAATTTTCATAACATTTTACATTTGTGACCCCCATATCTTGAAATTTTTTAAAGCTGGAGGGCTGAAATTGTAATAACTAGTATTTATGAGGGTCCCCTGTACACCCTGAAAATTACAGGTCATTGTGACATACAGTTTAGGAGATATGGAGGTTTGTACACACAGAGCTGTGAGGATGCAGAATTCACACGCAGAGCTAGAGGTGGATACATTTCACAGGCAGAGCTCCTGCTATGAGATGGGGGCGGGGCTGCCTGTGTATCCTTCACTGTGTGTGCTCACCTCTCATTGGCAGCAGCAATCCTCTGAACGGATGGCACAGAGCACAGAGCAGCCTCATTGAGATCCGTGCATCCGAGGATGAGAGCTGCCGAGAGCTGGGCGGGGTATTCAAATCAGCCGGGCGGAGCAACCGGCTAAAAACCTCTGGGGAGAACTATGTATACGTAAGATTTTAGTGGTGTCCCTCATATATATAGACAGAGTCACTCTATCAAAAATATTTCTTTAACCAAAATTAAAGCTAAAGCCTTGACTGTAATTAATTACTTTTTATTAATTCACCCGCCGACTGTGCATCACTTATTTCTCTCACTAAATGTACAGGAGAATGAAAAGTAAAGTTCCTAGCAGTCACTTATGTAACTTAATTTATTTTTCACTTGCTTATTCCTGTCTGGCCGAAAATATTGCTTCAAAGGAGGGGCCCTTTTAGTGGTGGTTTTATTCATGATGCGTTTCAATTTCAATGGAGGTATGCTTTTTTCTGATGTCGAATCTTTTGGCGAATGCACCAGGACTGGCGGGGAAGATGGTCTTGACGATGAACCAGGAATATGTTCCTGCAGAAATTGTTCAGCTTCTTGCGCTGATGTGAAAGAGTGACTTTGTCCCTCCAAGTGAAGCAAACTTTATGCTTGAAAAGTTACGAACATACTTCATGAAATTTTTTGCGTTTGCGTGTAACTTCTTCAGAATAGTCCTCAAATATGAGAACAAAATGATCATCCGGAGGAAGGCGGCATTGATGTCTAAAGGTCTGTAAAATTTTAGTTTTATGTTTGTAATCAACCATGACCATCACCATGACCGGGGCCTCGATTAATCTTTTTGAGGGGCCCCCAAACAATGTCCCCTTTCAACTTTGCATTTCTGATCCAGACCCAAAAGTGAAGGTATAGTACTAGCACATATGTCCAGCAATTGTGAGGGTTTTACTGACTCAGGTATTCCTATCATGCAAAGGTTATTTCTGTGTGCTCTGTTTTCTAGATCATCAGTTTTCTCTGCCATTGTGGTGGATTTGGTTTCTAAAGTAGATAATTGAACTTTTGCAGCAAATAAATCATCTTCCAATTCAGAAATCCTGGCCTCTGCATTGGTGATTTTAGTGACATGTGTTTGGATTTCCTGACAGATTGCTTGCAGCCCCTTTCCCATAGCTTTATCAATTGCCGTTTGTACAGTGGGTGAAAGAAGTGCTGCAACTGCTTGTGCAATATTAAAGTGCTCAGCAGAAGAAGATACAGGTTCCTCACCTGACTGTAAAGCATCGGGGAGTAAGTCATAGAGTGAGTCCCTCTTGTCTTCTTGACTGGTGGCCATCTTGTCTGCAACAGCGATGTCTCAGTCCCTTCTGCGTGTGGAATGTATGGAATGCGGAGTCTGCGATCTGGTCAGGAATCGATCCTTCTTGGGTCCTGGCTATCTGCCAGTGCCTCCAGTTCAACTTTCAGCGGAAGCGGGTGAGGTACAGAGCGATATTTCCCTTCAGTGGGTGATGGAGCCTGGGTGAGCCGCTGTCTTACATGAGGCACCAGAACCGGAAGCTTGGTAAAGTTTTATATTTCTCTACAGCAATTTAAAAGTGTAACAACCTCTGTCTGAATTATACCAGTTAAGTAAACAAAATAGTGCCCCATCAATTGCAAACTGCTGTTTTTTTTTACCTAGGTAGTAGAACAACCATTTATACATACAGTCACACCTATGAAGGCACCCCAGTTGCTAAATATATCTTTCTGGTTGTTTTTGTGTGTGTTGTAACAAGTTGTTTGCTTTGATAACTCAATTCTCCAGCAACAAGATTGATATACAAAGTACTTCCTAACTGGCTTAAAAACTGCAAAATTATGCCTTCCAGCAAGGAAAAGCAACGGGAGGAGACTTCACTGAAACATTTTAGAAGCAAATAAAATGCTCACTTCATGCCTAGGGCACCATGCATGGGACTATGGGCCTGATTTATGAAAGCTCTCCAAGGCTGGAGAGAAAACACTTTCAAAAGTGAATCTGGTTGATCCAGAAAACATGGAATGGATTTTTAAAAATATTTTGCTATTTGCTAGTAAACGTTTTGAACCCTGGACCAGATCCATTCCAGGTTTGCTGGATCACCCAGCTTCACTTCTGAAAGTGTATTCTCTCCAGCCTTGGAGAGCTGTCATAAATCAGGGCCTATGTGTCTGGAGGGATGATGTCACAAATGAGTGAAAATGTACGATCAATGTTTTCCTGAAATAAAGGAAGATGCAAAAATGTGGCCTGAGGTTGTGTTCCTTGAGGCTAGAAACCTGCACCTGGGCTGCAGTAAACTCCTTAAGCAATGCATACTTTGCCTTATACTGCACACTTACACAGCCAAGACTTATTTCAATAAAAGTTTTTCGTGAGTACTTACTGTATATTTTTCCAGTCCAGTAGCCCCAGCATTTCCAACAAATATTCCAGAGGTGGCTTCAAATGTCAGTGGTTCTGCTGACCTTTGGAAAGGAATCCTAATGTATTCTTCACAATCCATATACAGAACAATTTCATATCTGACAACAGTCACTGTAATGCGATTCCATTTGTTTATCATTACAGGTAATTTAAAAGATGCAGCTTCTCTAGAAATATACGAACCTGGCTCTGTGTAATATATAATTATCCTCTGTGTACCATCTTCAACTGATGAAAGTCTAAGGCCCAAATAAATGATCTTCTGAAATGCATCAGTTACAGCAAACAAAACACCTCCATCTTTGCTATTAGGCCTAAAAGTAGCAATAATGGCAAAGTCTCGAAAGAATGGCTGTGGAATAAAAGTTCGTGTGAGGCGGCCAATATTAGCATCGGGACCAAAACTGTAAGCTGGAAATCCTTCATACCCAGTTATAAAAGACACGGAAGGAGGAAGAGGTACTCCAATTAGTTCTAAGAGGTCAAGATGTCCTCTATTGCCACGGTCTGTAAAACAAACAAATCAATAATATTGTCAGATGTTGCTACAATTACATTGCTTAAGCAGACACTAACTGACAGTGTTTCCTCACCACCAAGGTGAAACCTACTAATCTATACTCCCTTCCTGTAGGAGTCTACTCTTTGGAAGCTTTGGAACTTACACAAGTGGATGACATCAATTCTTACTTTCTTTATCTCCATATCATAGTGCCTGGGCCCATCGATTAGCTGCTAAGGTCCAGGTCACATAGATAAGCTCACATGCTCTTCCATACCTGGAAACCCTAAAATAATATAAAAACAATATAACAAAGGTTTCATTGAAACAGGCATCTGGTGAATTATTGGAGTGTTGTGAATGATACCGTGTGCGTAAGAGAGATGGGCCAGTACTACCAAAAGACACTCACTTTTTTCCTGAATTGGTAAAATGTCACTTTTTTTTTTTTTTTTCTAATTCTCTGCCCCTGGTATTCTATTATTTTTTAAATAATATGTCTCTGTTCATTATTGGGAAGCCCAAAAGGCTACAATTAGTAATGAATTTATTAAAATTGCTTCCAAAATTAAAAAGACAATTATTCCAGAAAAGCGTACGTACTATCTAGATTGTACAGTATGAAAACTTGGATAGCCTTTCTGCAGGAAACACACTTTAAAGAGGGACATATGTCTACCTTACGCAACTGACGATATCCCGTTGGGTACTATTCTTGTGCAACAGATGTTAAAAAGAGAGGGGTGCGATTTCATCCTCCCTTCCCTGGAAACTGAGTGACCTATATAAGGACGGTGAGGGCCGCTATTTATGTGTAAAAGGGTTGGTAGGAGAGCAAGTGGTTATCCTGGCCACTAACTATATGCCCTCAACTAATCAGGAATCCTTTTTAAATACAACTCTTGAGCATCTTGAGGACTTCAGAGAGGGTACTCTGGTGTTAGGAGGGGGATTTTATTTTTTACTCCGGAACCATTTTTGGATTCAACCAAGGATGGTTCAGGTGGAATACCAAGTGGTGGGTAAAAGACTCAAAAAGGGCTTACTCCATCATCAAATGCTAGATGTTTGGCATATTCTTAATCCCAGCAAAAAGGACTACACATTTTTCTGCCACCCTCACCAGACATATTTCAGAGTCGATCATTTCAGGATTCGCCAAGCTGACCTACACAGAGTTAAAGGGTGTACGATAGGAGAAATAATTCCAGTTTTGCAGGGCAAAGGGAGCGTACGTTTGTTCCATTCATTGTAGATCAGAAAGGGTCTAAGAGATACCAGGTCTGGGCAGAGTTTAAAAAATATTATATGTCACTATACAATATCAATGCTTCTGATCTTTTATCTTAACCATCCTCTGTGGTATCAGCAGCAAACAAGTTAAGATGCCCACACTTTCTGTTTCAATTTTTTTTATTAGTTTCATTTTAATCATACAAATAAACAAGCCAACATAAAATGTGTCATACGTTATTCGTTTTCCAACAAATCATACTTAAACAGTGTAATCTCTATACAACACAATCTTCAAATTTAATTATATGTCTCCCAACCTTTGGCATTTCTCAGTTCTAGTTATTACTTGATCTTTATCTTTTTTTTTAAATTATTATCTCGATACACAGTATACTCCTAGTTAGTTCATTTTTGTATTGCAGACTGTTTCCCCATTCCCACCCCCCTCATATATTAACAAAATTATCTGCCATAACCCTTTATCTATTATCACACTCAAGACAAACGTGCAATTGATTTATTAATAAGAGGAGAAAAAGTATTTATACCTTTCCCTCCATTACAACATAATTGTACAGTCCCTACTTCTGTTTAGTGATTCCATCCCAAAAAAACCCATGACCTGTGAATCCTTATCCAAATCATATTTAAATTTGTGTAATTAATATAATATCTCTCAGTGATATATCGAATGAGAGGAAATAACCTTCCATACTTCATCTTTGAACCATTTTTCATTCCCTTTTGTTTCAATCTTCATTACTCCCTTAATCTTAATACAATAAGAATTCACCTTATTTTCCTATTATTTTCTAGTTTACTTTTTCTAATTATTATATACTTTTTTCTGCTTTTTCTTTACCACTCAGTTAAGCGTGACATATATACCCAAATACTCTTAACATATTACATATAACATCGACAACCACTAAGACAACAAAGACCAAGGAAGGATGGGGGACAGGGGGCAGGCCAGCTAACAATCCCACTTATGAAAAGGGAACATGTATTACAACCTACATAATTATTAATGTAACTATATGGTCAACATTTACCGATCCCAGCCATTATTCATATAATGCTTAATCCATGGTGACTCTATTTTTTTAAATTTAGGAACCAAAGCAGTCAATATCGCTCTCATCTTTTCATTCACCAAGAACCAGGACATTTTTAACTTGTTGCACATTGGGGGTTTTAGACCACCATGCTTTGGCCAAAACCATTTTGGCTGACGTGAACAGGTACAATATCAATTTAAATTGAACATTTGTACATAACAATGGTTTCAAACACAAAAGTTTTTTAGGAAATACGCGACCCATTAAAGTATAGGCTATGTGATATACTCTTGTCCAAAATTTTCTTATTTTAGGACACTCCCACCATATATGAGAGAGTTCCTGCTGTATTACATCCCCTAAAACATTTACCGCCACAGGTCAGCTTGAATTTAGTAAGCCTAGATGGAACCATATACCATCTTAACATCAATTTATAATTGGTTTCTACCGCTGAAGTGGTAATGCTACTATAGGCCACCGCAGACCATATCTGATTCCAGTCTTCCTGTTGCAGTTACATGCCCATATCTGCCTCCCATTTAGATATATAAGATGGTATGGCCATACTTGTTTGAACTAAAGTATTATACAGAGCCGATAAAACTCCTTTTACCTTTACAAACCAAACCATATGGTCTCTCAAACCATATTATTAATTCCAACGGTTAATCTCAGCCTAGTTTGTATAAAATGCCTGATCTGGGGATACCTAAAGAGTTCCTCAGGTGGGGCATCATATTTTTCTCTAATCTCTCTAAAAGAAAGACCAGGAGGAAACAACGGGTTCCCAATTTTAGAACTTACTGGGCTATGACCAGACATAAGGCCCCCCGTATATTTAATAGAGTCCCATATTTTTAATGTATGTCTCAGTATGGGATTGGTAATGTAGTGCCAATTTAACTCTGGAATCCAGAATAATGTATCTACTGAAATTGGTGCCACCAATGTTTTCTCAGTGGAAAAACATTTAGGAATATTCTTTTGGGCATGATTTTGTAACAGGGGAGTAACTTGGGCAGCGTTATACTATGAACTCAAATGCGGCACTGATAGGCCACCCAGGTACCTAGATCGATATAAAGTATGTCTAGGAACTCGTGGGTGCTTTGCCCCCCAAATATATTCTAAAATTTTACTTTGTAACATTTTTAATACATGATTAGGCATAGCTAATGGAAGGACTCTCATGGGATATAGGAACTTTGGTAACCAAGACATCTTTATGGAAGCTATACGACCCAACCATGAGATTTAATAGCATTTCCATGTTTCTAATAATTGGCGCTATACAAAAGATCATATGATGAGCGAATAAATATACCCAAATAGCTAAGTCTTTTTAACTCCCTTTGAAAGGGAAAGGATTCTTTGAGCAATTTTCCACTTCTATTGATAGATTAATATTAAGAGCCTTACATTTTGATTTATTTAACTGCAGCCCCTGAGAAGGCCTGAAAACCTCCCATTACCTTCATCAAATTAGGCCAAATTAACAAGGTATTCGTCAAACTAAGGAGAATTTCATCCTCAAAAAGGCAGAGTTTATGTTGTTCCCCATTCATCTCTATGCCCCGAATGTCAACATGATTTCGAATAGCTAAAGCTAGAGGTTCTACTGCCAATCTGAACGATAGCCCATATATTGTATAAATGCCTTAGGGAAGTCATACAGTGAGGCAACCCATTTACAAAAGTTCTCACCAAAGCCCCATTTGTTTAATAATGATATAAGATAGGGCCATAACACTGAGTCAAATGCTTTGCTTATATCTGAGCTCAGCAAAAAAGCCGATTCCTATTTTGTTTAGCTTGTTGAATTAAATGCAATATCCTCCGTGTACTATCTCCCGCTTGTCGTCTGGGTATAAAACCCGTTTGGTCAGCCGACACTAAGTCACCCAAACTATCTTCCAATTGGGATGCCAGGATTGTCGCCAGAATCTTTGCATCCAGATTAAGAAGAGAAATCAGCCTATAATTTGACCAATTAATCGCATCAGTAGAGGGTTTTGGTAACATACAAATGGCTGCTTCCAACATGCTCAAATCAAGGGCTTCCCCTTTCAAAATCCTAATAAATGTCTCCACCAGGTAAGGTCCCAGTATTTGCTGGTTTATTTTTTATAGTATACTGCAGTAAGTCTATTAGGTCCTGGTCGCTTATTGGGTTTAAGATCCCCAATAGCTTTAATTACTTCCAACAAAGTAATAGGGCTTTCCATAATTTCTATTCTATTAGCGGTCATTTTTGGAAGATTTATAAACTGAAAGAATGTTTCCATAGCTCTCTTATCGAAAGAATGAGGAGTTTGATACAGTTTTTGTAGATGTTCATAAAATTCCTGTAATATATGCATTGGATTACTAGTGGGACCAATCCCATTTACCTTAAGTCTATAGGTGTTTGGGCTTCTTTCAGAGTACCTCAGCCTATTTAACAATAATGTATGCATTTTATTACTATATCTAAAAAATGTATTATTTGACAATCTCAATGGTTTCTTAGCAATAGATGCTGTGCAAAGATTCAATTGTGTACGGACTTCCTCCATTTGTCTTCTTATACTCTTATTTAATGAAGCTTTGTACTGCGTTCTCAGCTTTTCATATTTAGATTCTAACTCCATTACTTTTGCCCTATTTTTTTTTTTTTTTTTTTATCTGTGAGGCTATCTGTATGAGTGGTCCCCTTACCACCATCTTATGCGCCGCCCATAGCATAACCAGTGAAGTCATAGGTTGTTGGTTTAAAGAAAAATACTCAACCAAAATCCCTTGTACTTTTTGATCCACCTCAGGGTTACTGAGCAATAAGTCATTAAGTGACCATCTAAACGTATCAGGCTTAGGAAAAAGGGAAGACAGTGTAGCCCAAACTGCGTCATGGTCTGACCATGAAATTGCCGAAATATCACAAGATAAAACCAAAGGCAATGCTTTTTGATGTATTAAAATATGGTCTATACGGGTAAAAACTTGGTGAGGATGGGAAAACTATGTGTAATCCTTCTCTTTAGGATGTAGTTCCCTCCACATATCTGACAACATTTCAGATCTCACCAAATCCACCAATTTGTATAATATGTTATCCTCGGATACAACAGAATCCATAAATATTTTTTTCTTGTCCATACTTGGTATTAGTGAAACATCGGTGTCACCACACATCAAGTAGCCTTGCAAAATCATCAGCTGTTCAAAAAAAGGCAATTGATTCTCATTAGGAGCATAGTAAGACACCAATGTCACCTTAGCGTCATTTAATGTTCCAACCAATATCAAGTATCAACCATTTTCATCCACCACCTTTCTATACATTTGAAATTACACTGTTTTCCTAAAGCCAATAAGCACCCCTCTTCGTTTTACTGCTGCATTAGCTAAAAACAGTTTGATAGGCCGCATGAAAATATTTTGGGCAGGAGGAAGTAGAGAAGTGTGTCTCTTATATACATATTACATCTGGTTTACGTGTGTGAAAATAATGGTAGATTTGAGACCTTTTAACTGGGGGGTTAAGACCTTGTACATTAAAAGAGAGTATTGAAATTACCATTTCTCTATAATTTCCAAGCACTTCGTATGTACCCTTTTCCTGTCACAAACATTTGTACAATATTCCGCCTGCCTTACACCCGAAACAAAAGGAAAAAGATACAGACTAAAGCTGCGTACACACTTGCAGTTTTTGTCGTTGGAAAGGATCTTTCACGATCCTTTCCAACGACAAGGGACTGCACGATGCATGAACGGTGCTGTACATACAGCACCAGTCATGCTCTATGGAGAGGGGAGGGGGAGAGCGACGGAGCAGCACCCTGCTGCGCGCTCTCCCCCTTCCCTTTCATTAGGATCGGTCGTCGTCCATCGTCCGTGGATCCGGCATGTCGGTCGTTCGGACGATGGACGACACCGACTGTACACACGGCAGATTTTCGCCCGATATTTGGCCGATGCCGATTATCGGGCTATAAAAATCTGCCGTGTGTACGTAGCTTAAGACAGGGGTGACACCGGACAGACAAAACACTAAACATTATGCATAATAGATACACCCAGGGTATGCGGAGTGGAGACCTGCTCTCACCCCGCATCCTCCCTTTCTGATAATACAAAAATGCATGATAAAGAAGAAGAGACAGAATTTTTCCTGTCTCCCCGAAAATGTCCTCAGGCATATCCCCTAGTTAAGTGGCGGGGGATATCCCTGGCAAATTACAAAGGAGCGCAGTGACTTCTACACCAGGACCAAGGCACATTAATAAATATTAGATAACATCAAAGAATTCTCTAAGTATTTAACAAGCTGTTTAAAGAAAATTATGCTTCGAGCAGATACAAAATTAGTATTCCGAAAAAGCTTATAGGTTTATATCCAGATTTATCAGAACATCAGAACAGAGAGTCTCAAGCATTTAAGTGGATCTGTGACCTTACCCTCCTTAGTCCTCTTTTGCTGATGTATTTCAAATATTTGTGATATTAGAGGGTTAGGATTTGCCACATGGCCTGGTTTCTCATATTGATCACAGACATAAAGTCCCATTTCTTGAAACTGATTTCTGGCCTCCTCTAATGAAGAGATAGCTTGTAACTTGCCCCCATATGTAAATAACAACTTAAGGGGAAAGCCCCATCTATAAGGGATCCGCTGATTCTGTAGGATCTAAAGAAATGGTTTTATCTCTCTGTGGCGCAGTATCATTGCTGGAGCCAAGTCCATAAAAAGCTGGTATTTATGACCTTGAAAGGTGAGGGGTTCCTTCTTTCTGGCTGCCTTCATTATCGCATCTTTGTCATAGGGGTAGGGCAACCTAACCACGATGTCCCTTGGTGGACCATCAGCTTTTGGTTTACTAATGTGCGATGTACACAATCTAATTCTAGCTTTTCCACTGCTATTTCAGGACATATTTCACAAAAAATGTATTGAGATCAATTATGCTTTTTGGTAAGCCACATAATAATCCTCCATTTTATGATGTAAAAGCTGTACCTCCTGTTTCAAATACTCAATATCCTCTTCATGCCCCTCTGGGACAGTAGTAACATCATCTAGACACCCCTTAAAGTGTACTGTACGCTGGCCCAGCTCTCTTAGCTCCCTTGTAAAGTGCTCTGTAATTTTCTTAGTAGTACTCTCTAATGTAACATTAACTGAAATTTTTCCAAAAGGCCTTCTGAATCTGAAGACTATGATTGTACAACTAGTGTTGAAGGTAAGCTCCCTGTATACATCTCTGTTTCACTAGAGCACTTGCTCCTTTCCTGACACATGTGAAGGGAGGAATCCGCCATCCTGGCTTTCCTGCATGCTAAGGCTGACTGTGTTAACACACGCTGCTGCCGGCTCTTATGGTGAGTCGGCATCTGAGTTTCTCCAACCGCAAGCCTCCATCTGTACTGTTTCTCGCTCAGGGAGCCTCCCGATGCCAAAACTGTCACTTCATGTGCACGCTACAGCCCTGTTTGTCCCGGTGTAGAGCGGAGCAGGCTTAGGACTCTAACATCCGCCTGCTTCGCGCATGCGCCAACATGAACACTTTATTAAGGACCAAATTGCCCACACTTTCACCCAGTGACATTGAAACTTTGGAGTTCACAATAAGTAGCGAATAAATTTTGAAAGCAATAGCGATTACACCTTCGGGTAAGACTCCAGGCCCTGATGGTTATTCCCTGGCCTACTACAAAAAGTTTCAAGAAATATTTCTGCCCCATCTGGCAAACACTTTTAACGCTATTTAAATGGGTAAGGCTTTCCACCCAGACTCCCTAAGGGCACACTTTACAGTAATTCTGAAAAAAAGGCCCAGCTATCTGTTCTAGCTATAGACCCATCTCCCTTCTCAACCAAGACTTAAATCTTTTTACTAAAATCTTGCCAGGAAGACTACAGAGGGTCATCAGGAAACTGATTCACACAGATCAAGTGGGGTTTGTACGGTCAAGGGAAGCTAAAGGTAATACTACCAAGGTACTTAACTGGATCCAACTGGCTTCCTCGCACTCTATGCCTGTCTTCCTGCTATCCACGGATGCAGAGAAGGCATTTGATAGAGTGGATTGAACATTTATGGATCAAACCTTAATGCACATCCGTTTAGGGCCAAAAATGTTAGCTTGGATAAGATCAATATACCTCTGCCCATCAGCGATGATCAGGGTTAATGGAACTATCTCAGAATATTTCCCCATATCAAATGGCACCCATCAGGGCTGCCCTATTTCTGTGCTTATATTTATCCTGACACTAGGACCCCTGTTAAGGGCTAAAAAACAGTTTGGATATCACAAGACTAAACTTAGGTAAGAAAATGCATAAAATTGCAGCCTTCGCCGACGACCTCGTTTGTACTTTCCAAACCAGTCACCTCACTACCGGACCTTATGAAGGTTCAGTTCCGTCCAATCCCACGGCCAATCAGAAAAAAGCCTCTGGACCAGCCCTGGCTATTTACCTAGCTCACACATTGCACTAAGTGTAAGTGCAACAAGTCTTCACTAGTGCTGAGCCCCTAGCTCTGTAAGCTAGTTCCTGTACACCTGTTGCTTAATCCAGTGTTCCCTGTGTCCAGCTCCTGTGTTAACCCCTCGTTGTCCAGTCTGTTGGTTCCCAGCCAACTTCCCTGTGCTGTTCTAGTGTTCCTGTCTGTCTGTGGATAGGCTGTGCCTGTGCCTCCTGTTGCTTCCAGTGTCTCTTGTGTTCCCTGTGCCCGCAGTGGCCTCTGTGTCCGCAGTGGCCTCTGTGTCACTGGTGTCTCTCTCCCGGATCCCTGGCTAATGACCCCTGGTGTGTGACCTGACCTCTCTTGCTTGCTGCTTGCCTTGACCACGGCCTTCCTTGACTATCCTTCTGCGTTGTGATTTGGTACTGTGTTTTGCCCACCTTGGTGTGCCCAAGGACTGCAAACCTGGCAGCAACCAGTGGCGCAACGTCCTCACCATCAGAGGCTCTGGATAAAACCTGGTTACTGCTTAGACTTTGCGCCTTGGCCCTTCTCAGGGCACAGACCACCTCTGTGCAAGCCATAGCACCCCCTGGTGGTCCTGTCTCTCTGTGCGTAACACAGAGGTATTAAACATATCATAAACCCAAGTAAAGAAGTAACTAATTGAAAAGAATTACTCCTTTAAGTGGGCATCTGGAGGTGTGCGATATTTGGAAGTCTTTCTCGCCAAAGACATGTCTCAAATTTAAATTTGAATCTTTCACCTTTTTTAATGGATAAAATCGGATTTACTAAAATGGAGATCTCTCACTATATCATGGTTTGGCATAGTGCAGGTGATTAAAATGAATGTGCTACAAAGGTTTCTATACCTTTTCCAGACCCTACCAATTTGGCTTCCTAAGTCCTTTTTTTAATAGTATGCATGTGGCAGTTTTCCAGTTTATTTGGGGTAATCAAAGGCGATGGGAGGTCCGGGTGTACCTAACCTGCACAAGTATTGTATGGCCTCTCACCTGGTAAGGGTAATAGATTGGGCTACAAATAGCTCTTTTAAGCAATGGGTGGGACTTGAGAATTTGGCCGGAGAGCAAAGTCTGTCATTAGCACCATGGTTGGAAAGCAATTTGGTCACGAAGCTCAAACAACATCCCTTGATAGGACCTACCCTGAAGGTGTGCTCTAAAGTTTTCCCCTGCCCCAATATAGCGCCATCACCTTCCCCAATCTACATAGTTCTTGACAACCCAGCGTTTGAGCCAGGTATAGATGACCCGTACTTTGTTCATCTTAGAGGACTGGAAAACTTTAGGGCATTAAACTTTTTACAAAGAGACTCCTGGCTACAGATTTCAGACATGAGGAATCTGGGTGATTCAAAACCCAAGTGACCACACCACACCAGTACCACAGAGCAACAGCTACCCCAGACGGCTTACTCCATTTAAAGCTCTGTATACAAGAAAGGGCCCCAATAGGCATCTACTTTGAATTATGTATGCTATACCTAATTCTCCACTCAATGATGACCCCCCCTTACTTATTTGACACTATGGGAGAAAAAGCTAAATTTTACACTTAGTGTAAAGCAGAGAGTAATTTGTCTAACACATCATACTTTGGTCTGTAGTAGATTTCAAGAACTTGACAACAAAACTCTTACCCGATGGTACCGTACCCCCACCTAGCTGCATAGGTTTTACCCATCGGTCTCTGACCGCTGCTGGCGCTGTGAAGTAGGGGAAGGTACAGTATTCCATATTGTTTGGTCATGCCCTGTATTACTGCCTTTTTGGAATAAGGTCAAGGAAACTGTGCAAAAATTTACAGATTACTCTGTTCCTGATGATCCCTCATTCTTTTTGCTTCAACATAGCTCCCTCTCCCTCAGATTCCACATCAGTGGTAAGACATTTGCTGAACGCAGCTAAACTCTGTATCTCTATGAACTGGAAATCAAGTTCATGTCCCTCTGTATCACAGTGGCTTAAAGTTATTATTGATATTATGTTAATGGAGAATCTAACGGCCAGCCTTTAGGGACAACACTGAGAAATTTGAAATTACTTGGTTTTACTTGATAGAATTTCTGATTTCACAGTATTTTGAAAAATGTGTCTCTACGCTGGGTGGGACACAAATTTTTCATGTGGAATGATAAGCCAGGGAAACTTCTGGTTTAATTAAACTTCATGGTCTACCTAAGAAAAAATTACAGTTAGTGAAATGTACTCAGAACCCTAAGCTTATATTAAATGAGTTTTGGGAACTTTATCACAAGTTGTAGGATTCATCTCCCCGAGATAGTTTTTATCTTTTTCTCACTCCATTGCATAAAGCCTACACAAAAATCTTGGGTGGCACTTTCAGGGTAGAAGAAACCCTTAAAGTTCTTGTAAACAAACAGCACTCCTGGTCCATATGTATTTTCCAACTCATAATACATAAAATTTAGGCAGAAGCTGGCTCTTCTTTTAGTTATTTACTTTATCTCCTTGCATGAAGTTGACCAACTTCCCTGAGAAGCTAAACTAGCACACGTCAGTGTTATTTAAAAAAAAACAGGCAAAGATAACCCTTCCATTGCAAGCTATTGGTCAATTTCGCTAATGAGCTCAAAATTATGACTATTATTCTGTCATTGCACCTGGATTCCTTTCTTGGGGCCTATATCTGTCTGAACCAGGTTAATCACTAAAGGACAGGCCCCAGATGAGACAAGATCATCAACTGATTGAATCTCCAATTGGAATTTGGGCACTAGTAGAGCAGCTTTGTGAAACAGATTCCCGCATATCCAGGTCACCTGTGCCTCCTTCTTGCTCACCTTCCTTGCAGCCCCCTGCTGCCAGCACCATCTCTGCCTCTGGATCCAACACTCTGTTTACTTCCTGCTCCAAGTCAGCTGCTCCCTTGCCTCCGAGAACCAGAGTATTCCACAGACGTGCTCCCTCTGCTGGCCAACATCTAAATAACACCTGAGACCATCCCAGCAACAGCACTCCCTCTGCTGGTGGGATTGATGTCTGCGGCTCTCCTGATCCACGCCCATCTTCCCTTCTTAAGGAAGTGAGCTGGCAACAGGAAGTTGCCTGAACAAGGAGTTCCTTGGCTCTGCTTCCAGGTTACTGGTTTTTCTCTCTATTGTTCACGATTCTGTGTACCAACTCTGGCTCGTTCCTGACTACTCCTGCTTGTTGCCCGTCCTGACCTCTTGCCTGTTCCCTGACCATCCTTGTTCGCTGCCGGTCCTGACCTTTTGGCTTGTCGGACTACCCTCCTGGAATCCCCTTTTTGTACTACGCTTCAGCAACCTGGCAGTAGCTTGCCGCACAACATCCTCACCTCTAGAGGCTCTGGAGACGACCAAGCTACTGCTTAGACCCTGAGCACATCTCCACCCATAGGTTGAGTGACACACTGGGTCCACCACTTTGCCTTGTGGAGCAAAGAAAGATAAATAACTGGACAGGTGGGTAGGGGTGATGGCCCAACCGGACCTTTTGGTGACACCCCCCACCTAGCTTCTTATATCAAATTAGCTGGAATGTCTAATAAATTCCTGAAGTTTGAAATAACCAATCCATAGCTAGGGGAATGTGTCAGCCAATAGGTATCCTACAGATCACACCCAGTAACCAATCCAAGAGCCCTAATAATGCCTAATGGGAATTAACTGTATTTATTAAACAGGATTGTATAAGACTGGGGCTGGGAGAATGGTAGCAGCCAGAAGCCAGCAGGAGAAGGAAGCCAGGTAGTGCCAGAGGAAGCTTGTGAGTCACAAATGTTTGAAATAAATGTAATATTTAGCCATGCAAGAATCATGAGAGCAAGGGAGAAGTTAGCAAGACACAGTTCTTAGGGAATCAGGCTCCTGGGGTACCCATCTACATCTTAGCAGGAAGCTATAAAATACTCATGAATGCATTGCTACATTGTCTTATATGTGTCTATGTTATTGTTATGTTGTTTTGCTGTTTTGTAATTGCAGGATTATGTACTAACCATTATTAGATTACCATGAGGGTTTACCTACTAACAACAATGTTTTCATTTACTGTAGATTTTGTGTTTTATGTTTCAACTTGCTTCTTAATGAAACTGTTTGAGTGACTAGCTATTTTTGTGCACAAACCTTCATTTTTTGAATATGTATGTGCATGGATAGGGTGATAGAGTATCCATATTTAGGCAGATAATATTCATAATCAACAGTTACCACTATCCAACATCTCTATAATTAGGTTTAATGTATTGAAGCAAGCTACTATTCTGCTACACCAGAATGACAAAGGTCGGGGCCCAGGACATGACTGTGAACAGGTTAAAGAACATTTATATGCCCCTCCCAGCCGTGTTCTGGATGAGCCCATCCCAAATGCTCTCTATGTAGATAGGTCAAGGCAGAATAAACCAAAAGGGGGATTTTCCGCAGCAAATGAGTCCCTTGATCCAGGTATGCACTCTTGAGTGAATTACTTGCCCTGGCCAAAGCATGTGTAATGGCTAAAGGAAAAAATGCTAATATAATTACAGATTCCAGATTGCTATGGAATTGTACAAGATTTTGGAAAACCTGTAAAACATGCAGCCCGTATAAGGGATTTGCTGGAAAAAGTACATGCCTAAAGCATTATCTGTAATCAAATCCCAAGCACATTCACATGAAAATGATCCTGTACGTATGGTCAATAACAGAGCAGATGATGCTGCAAAGAAAGCTGCACACATGGAGTATAAAAAAATGTCCAAGCCCCAACTATAGACACTCTCAATGCTTTGCAAAAACAAGCAGGTCCTGAGACTCACAAAAGTGGAAGAACAAAGGCTACAAAATAGAGCTTGATGTATGGAAATGTCACAGGTCCAGGTCCATCTGTGCCTCCTTCTTGCTCATCTACCTTGCAGTACCCTGCTGCTAGCACCATCTCTGCCTTTGGATCCAACACTGCGCATTCTTCCTGTTCCAAGTCAGGTGATTCTCTGTCAGCTGCTACCTTGCCTCAGAGAACCAGAGTATTCCGCAGATGTACTCCCTCTGCTGGTAAACATCTAAATAACACCTGAGATTATCACAGCAACAGCACTCCCTCTGCTGGTGGGATCGATGTCTGCGGCTCACTTGATCCACGCCCATCACCCGACATTCCCTTCTTAAGGTAGTGACCTGGCAACAGGAAGTTGCCTTACCATGGAGTTCCTTTGGCTCTTCTTCCAGGTTCCTGTTGTTTGTTTCTCCTGTTCCAGATTTTTTGTGTACTGACCCCAGCTTGTTTCCTGACTGCTTGCCCTCTTGCCTGTTTCCCGACCAACCTTGTTCGCTGCCTGCCCTGACCTTTTGGCTCGTCTGACTACTCTCTTGGACTTCCCTTCTGCACTACATTTTGGTTCCAGCTTGTTAGCAGTCACCTGCCTTGGCGGGCGCGGGGGCTGCAACCTGGCAGTAGCTTGCCGCACAACATCCTCACCTCTAGAGGCTCTGGAGAAGACCAAGCTACTGCTTACACCCTGTGCCGCGTGCACGACTTCAACCACAGGGTTGGTGACACAGTGGGTCCGCCACTTTGCCTTGTGGAGCCGTGACAGGAAACATGAGGATGGTGGACTATGTGCTCCTCCTACTTCATACCCCTTTTTTTTTTTTTTAGCAAGTTAGCATATCATGTTTACAAAGATGAGGATGCTTTCCGTGATAGACAAGTTCTGGTTTGCTCCAAGATTTCCACAATTTGTGTCAGAATGGTGAAAAGGATGTATGATATGTGCTAAACACAATCCAGGGAAATTAACTAAGGTACCTAGAAAACACCTTGTAGAATCAGATTATCCCTTTCAAAGATTGCAGATAGATTATATTCAGCTGCCAAAATATGGTATTTACAAAAATGTCCTGGTGTGCATAGACATGTTACATTCCTGGATAGAATCGTGGCCTGTTGCTAAGACAACAGCCATAGTGGTATTGGAGTGGAAACTGATACCTGAAATTATTTGTGGATACAGTTTGCCAGAGACTTTGGAGTCAGACTGTAGGGGACACTTTACAGGACATGTACTTGCAAAAATAATAAAAGGCCTACAAACTGAGCAATGCCCACATACCCCTTTTCACCAACAGTCATCACGAAAGGTTGAGAGAGCAAATGGTGTTCTTAAAAATACAAAAGCAGATGTACCTTACTTGGACACAAGCCCTACCTCTGATATTGTTTGCTGTAAAGCATGCTCCAAAGGGAACACATGGACTTTCAGCTTGTGAGATATTGTTTGGAAGACCACCACTGTCAGGAATATTTTTTCTACAATAAACGCAATGCCTCTTTGATGGACTATGTTTTTCAGCTCCATAAACAGCTGACTTGTATGCATAGAAAAATATTCTCTTCATTGCCAGATCCTGAAGTCATGCCTGGAACTCACCACCTGTAACCTGGAGACTTGGTATTGATTAAAAGACATAAGAGAAAGCATCTGAAACCTAGATATGACGCCCCCAAATCAAGTGTTACTGACCACACCTAACTCAGTTAAAGTGGAAGGCAAGCTTAACTGGATTCATGCCTCCCACTATAAGAAGGTAACTTTAGAGGACATTCAGGTCAGTGACAAGGACAAGAAATAAGGTCAGGGGGCTCTGGATGAAGAGGATCCATTGTTTGAAAAGAATGTGACTGCTTTTCATGTTTTGCTTTTTTTGTTACTCTCTACTCAGGTAAAAGGAGGATGGCAATCAAACTTTATTTGGCTCATTTGGCTCACCAACAGACAGCCCAACAGCTGAATGCCACTGACCGCTGGATATGTTCCCATGTTCCAGTAAACCATATGGGAACTTCTTTGGCCTGCATTCCTATATCAATGAATGACCTGAACCTCACAGATTATAGCTACACTGTTGCAATAGATACCAACCACACCTACCATAACTCTCTCTCCTAGACCAAAAAACATATTTAAAAATAGTAGGCTTACTGACACCACCCACTATATTCTTAGGACCAGTGTTTACCTAAAAATATTAAGTATGCTTAACCACCCGACCGTTAAACCCGACCTTGGTTCGGGTAAAAAAAAATTACAATTATCGATAAACCCGATTTTTTTCTCACTGTATAAAAGTTCGGGTTTATTGATCACTTACCTGGTCCCGCTGCGATCATCCAGCGCCGCGTTCCAGCATCGGGGGCCTTCTCCGAGAAGAAGAAGCCGGCCAGCGGAGAAGAAGCCGGCTGGCTTCTTCTCCGTCCGTAGCGTGTGCGTGTCCCTCAGCGATGACGTCGGCGCGTGTGCTGGAAATTCAAATTGAAACTCATTCAAACATTTTGTATTGGATTGAATATAAACTCCTGTATCCAATCCAATACAAAATAATTCAAAATAAATACAAAGTATGTAATTGGTAAATTCAAACTCTCATTTTGTATTGGATTGGATACAAAGTCCTGTATCCAATCCAATACAAAATAATAGAAAATATATTTATGTGGTTTTGTCTATAGGTATGTGACGGACACTAGGGAGGTGTTTTAGAAAAATATATTATTATACAGTATACCGAATTATCACATTTTCAGTATTTTTCATTTATTTATGTATTCTTGTTTAAGCTGATTTTTGTGTCTTTTATTTAATTTTATTAAAAGTATTTTTTTTTTTTTTACATGATTGTGTGTTTCAAACATTTTTTATATTCATGATATTTACTAGAACCCTGTTCGGACATATTTCTGTAAGTTACAGGTCTACAATTTAAAAAAAAAAAAAATTAATGAAAAACAGTGTACCGCTTTTGGAACAGAAATCTAGACATCAGTGTAACGCCCAGGTGGTTAAGGTATATCTGAGGAAGAATATTTGTGATAATGTCATATTAAAATTCTTTGTCATATGAAGGAAAGAATTGTGAAACAACTTTTAAAAAAGTTAACAACTTTTGTAATCAACATTGTTGATGTTGTAAGGTAAATGCTTCCTGTACCCCTAGATGTTGCTTATCCAACTCAGCAGAAGAATAAATGGAAAAAAAACAACAAAATGTATAGGAACGTAGATTGGTTTCTGCACTGGCTTGGATACCATGGTACAATAATCTCTAGAGTAATAAAAGGTAACAGAGACTATTCATGGCTTCCTATGGGAGGCTGGGGAACTTGCACCATCCAAAGAGTTGTGCCTCCAATAAGGCAGTACTTGAATATCTCTCTTGCTGATAATGAGGGGTAACCAAACAGCTATAGAAGTGAGTTGTTTACCAAAGCGGATAAGGCCTGGATGTGGTCCCCCACATGGACAGGATGGGATATAGAACTACCAAACAGATTAATTAAGTATGCTAGTATTATGGGTGGGATAATTAACAAAACTACTAGTTCTATACATGGTATTAATGAGGAATTAGCTCAGGTAAGAAAAGTGGTGTTGCAGAATAGAATGGCTTACTGACAGTTGGCAGTTGAAGGGAGCCGTCTTTGTGCTGTGATGCATCTCTAGACACCTGTAGTCATCAGTCTCCTTTTAAATAGAGGAATGTGTGTACTTGTGTGTTTGTGAATGTGAAGATGGAAATGATGATTATTGGCACTAAGAATTAAATACATATGGTTTACATAATCATGTGTATCACAGTCTATGCAGCTAATTTGTGTACTGACTGTTCCAATGATTCATTTCTTTTATAGACAGGTTAGTTTAGGATAAATTGTACTTCTGTATATTACAAGTAACTCACCAAGGCTTTCTGAGGATATATAATTTAGTTGATGACCTAGAGTTACCAAGACATGTTGATAAATAGTGTTGGCTCCAGATTCAAAAGTATATCCTGGCTATGTGTAGTGTTACTTGGTTGTGCAGTGATAAATATATTTTTGTTTATAATTATTATGTAATATTGGTACATCTTGTGTAAGCTTAAAGACTAGAGGCTCACATTGTCATTCATGACATCAGCACCTCTTACTAATCTGATTATAACCCGGCATTGTGCCATCATCGGACTTCATCCACCCAAGTCTGCAGACTATTTAAACCTAGCATAATGATGATTTCTCAAAAGCTCCAGTCTAAATGCTATACAATTCTAGCCATATCTGATCAAAATTGTCAGTTACACCATTTGTATGTTATGGGTACTGTGTGTCACTGTATATTGTAACTCCCTGCTTAAGCATTAATGAATATATTTGAAATAATAAATTATTTGGAGCAACTTTTTCACCGTTAAAGTTATTTGTACAACAGGAGGAAGACAATCCACCATTCCTTTCCTCCACTTCACCAACAATGCAATTCTTCCTAAAAAGATCAGAAAAGCTTTTCTTTGAAACATTGGAAAGCTTTTTTCCAGAAAACAATTGCAGAAATGCTTTCACCACATCATTTGATACCTATATAGAGCATTCTCCCCATGACTTTGCAGGGGGATACACTTCTTTAACTTTCTGAAAGACTACATATAGGTCGATCACATCCAGAGCTACTTTCAACCATGGAGTCCCCTTTTTTTCTGTATTAGGTCAATTATATGTTATATAATTTCCTTGCCTTAACCCTTTCCTTGCCTTATTGATGGATCCGCTGTATTTGATTTTTTTCACTTTTTTAGGTTGCTTATGCCATACTTCTATCATTATTGTCATTGCTATCTTGACCCACAAAAATACATTTTCAATTAAACAAATATGTTTGCTAAAAAGTTCCTGTCTGCATACATTCATATGACAAACTTGAACAATACACATTCTCAGAATGGAAAACAGGATAGTGTGCATATTCAGGATGTACAGCCTAAACCCAGAAAACTTGCATCTGCACAAAGATGTGGTTTACCAGATCATTTTGGTTAGATACCCCTGGACATGGACCTAATGGTGTCTAGATTTAGCAAGAACCTTAACAGATTTACAACAAAAACCTACTGCAAAAACAGTAGATGGTTTGACCTTGTCCAGATTGATTCACCAGGTTATGCTCAGACGCCTTGGAGGCCTTGTTAGTTACTCACTTTACCAGAATTGTAATTTCTGAATGGCCCAGAAAGCATCAAGCTTCTGTCCCTCAGGTGTGTAAGGCTGTGACCTGATTCTCTATCCTGATTCTATGCTCTAACTGGAATAGGTGGATGTGGCACAGTTGATGACATGCACATGCATGGATGATTAGAACATAATGTTGTAGCAAAGCAGCAAAAACACTCTTTACTACCCATGTTAACTATGGTAAAAGACCAGCAAAAATCATTAAAGAGGGGAGAGAGCTTTATTTCTTTACAACTCAGAGAAAAATATTTCAGGTTCATTACAAAACAATCATATTTTACCTATACCATCACTATATGGAGGCTGCGACAATAGCGATTGCTTACATAAAATTTAAATGTCGAAAAGAACATCTTGAACTTGTAAGCTCACATCTGTGCTCTGTCAAGAACAGAACAGAATGTTACTATGTAGATTTCCTGAATGTACAAAAAAAAAAAAAAAAAAAGTACGCTGAATTACTACGGTCATATTATCTTTTCTTTACAAACCCTTTAACATTTTGTATTATTATAAGGATTCCTTGTACATAAATGCTATTTACTAACATTGGTTTATACAAATGATTATTGTATTGTGATATTGTATTCAAAAAGTATTGCAATGTGATATGATTGTTAATTAAAATCAGGTATTCCCTATTTAAAATAAAATTTAGTCATAGGGTTTGACTTTTAAATTGCATCTACAAGTGCAAACAAATTGAATATGATTGGATTGTGAATCAATGCTTTTTGTATGTGTGGGGCCTTAGCTTCTGCCCTAGTCACATATGGAAGACGTCAATACCTGCGCCATACTGTATTTGACGAATGTGTACTATTTAACTCTTACTGATAAATATTTGAATGCTCCTACATCAGACACGTGGATTGAAATCCATATACAGAGCAGATATAGTGATTGTTTGCAGGTGCATTTTCTTTCATGAAACAGGTATTTTGGAAGCCTAAATATATGTATCTTCAATAGTTAATCTGTGAAAGTGAGAAGTAGATACACATTGATTTTTGTATCCAGTTAAAATATTTTTCTATTGCAGTGGTCGCCAAACTGGGCATGCGTGGGGAGCAGGGTGTCACTGAAAGGGGAAGTAACTTCCCCATTAGTGAATTCATGATGCCAGAACTCCCCTACGCTCCCATCACAGATCTGAGCCTGCGATTAGACAGTGGGCGGCTTGTGTTCAGGGAGACAACCAGCCCACCGCCCTGAGCCTCCGATCCATACAAGACACATGGTCCATGGCTCCCCCTAAGCAGGGTCCTTCTCCAGACCCTGCTCTGGGGCGCACTGGCCAGAGCCACAGACCACCAAAATGTTCTTGTTGACTACCAGTGCTTGGCGACCGATGTTCTATAGGATTACTGCTCTGCCTTGTTTACTGGCCTATAGTCACACTGGGAAGAATCTTTTTGTTACCAGTCCATCTGCACATCTTCTGCTTAGCTAACTACAGTATCTCCAACCTCCCTATGGCCATGAAGTTTTCACCTTTCTCAGCATACCCTGCAAGGGCACTGAGGCTGACCTCAGCTTGTTACACATGCTTGCCTTGTTTGTTCTGCCCTGACTGCAGCCTGTTTACCTACCTTATCTGTCTGAGAGCCATTCCTCCACTGAAGCCATCTGATCCCTGTCACCCCTGGTAGGGAGATCCTAGGGGCCATGACCTGGTGAGCCACTAGGCTCACCGACCTATCACTTCTTGCAGGTTTTGCTGGTAAAGACCACAGGTCACCTAGATTCTATGCCTCAGGTAATCCAGTCACCTCCTGTGATGGGGGAAATAAACATAACACTTTTACTTCCTCTATCAGAGGTATATTTTCAGGTTTGACCCTGCTATAATCAAAGAAATTTCAAGTTTCAGTAAGTACCTGATTTTTTGACACTACATACTTTATTTTAAGAGTTATTTGGTTGATGTGATTCTTTTCTTTTAATATATGTAAGTTATTTGATAGTTTACATGTGTAAAGTCTGCTGTGTAAGGGTGCTTCAAAAAAGTATTTGTTTAAGAGTATGCACACCTATGCAACCAGTTGCATTTTTAACAGGGGTGTGTACACTTTTTATATCCACTGAAAGTCAAACAGGAAATGTCAGAATTTAGAAAGAGTCCTGGGAATACTCAAGCCATAGTATCTGATTTACATGCTGAACACACTGTCCTCTCTACCAGACTCTCTATGGTCAAGAACCAATGTTTCATGAGTACAGTTGTGTTCAGAATATTGGCGGTGTGTTCAAAAAAAGTGAATAAAGCTCAAAATTCTTGTAATAGCCTTTATTTCTATAGACACAAATGCATTGGGAACACTGCATGTTCAATTCCAAATCAAATGATGAAGACAAATTAATAGAATTTGTGTAATATATTTACATAAAGTGAAGAAAAGGGAATATTAGGCTGTTCAAAATATAAAAAAAGAGAGGAGTTCAATTACTGAGGTCATTCATTCTGTGAAAAAAAGGTGTCAGTTAGGGCCCTTATTTAAGTTATAGTGCATTTCCCTCTGAATCTAAAATCTGAAAAAAAATAAGTTATAGACATTGTTTACAAGAACCGTGTACTTTCATAAAAAAAATGACTGGAGAAGGGAAATTATATAAAGAAGTCCAGAATTAAATGAAAGAAATTATGGGCTACTTAGTTAAAAAGATCTCAAATGAGCTAAAATGCAACCAAATCTGAAAGACATGGAAGAAAACAGAAAACTGCCGTTAGGGATCGAAGAATACCCAAAATTGCAAAGACTCTGCCAATAATTAGCTCAAGCAGTATAAAAGAAGATCTAAAATTACCTGTTACTGTTGAAAATAGAAAATGCCTGTGTGAAGGCAAACTATTTCCAAGAATCACCAATGTTGGAAAAAAAAGACATGCTAAAGAGGATAGATAGACACGTTCACTTGACTAAAGAGAAATGGCGCAACATTAAAGCAAGACTGTTCTTTTTGAATGTAGGGGCCACATAGAGTTTGTCAGATAACCTCCAAACACTGAATTCAAGCCACATTACACTGCAAAGACAATTAGGAAAGGTGGCGCAAGCATCGTTACAGGGAGAAGTTTCTCAAATGATGGTGTTGGGCCTATTGATCGCATACCAAGGATCTTTGATCAGTTTGAATATACCAAAATAGTTGAAGAGGTCACATTGCCTTATGCCAAACAGTAAATGTTTGATGGTATGGAGTGGACAAGTCATACCACTCCCTGGAATGTAATCCAATAGAAAACTTGTGGGTGACATCAAAAATGCTGTTTCTGAGGCAAAACCAAGAAATGCAGAAGAACTTTGAAATGTAGTTCAATTTCTCTGACTTAAATGCCTGTTTACAGGTGTCAGAAGTTGAGGTATCACAGGCCCAATAAACGTAACCATATCCTAAATAGTTACAACTTGAAAAATGTCAGGAAATGGGACTTTTGAGGTACCCTTTGAGGTGCTATTAAAAAACCTTTTTAAGTTATATATTACCATACAATACAATAAAATCTGACAAGCTCCACTTTAGCGCTTAGTATCTTGCAAATCCTTTTCTTTGCATTAAAGCTGATGCATATACAGCAAATAAATAAGCTTTCTCAATGTGTTTTATTAATAAAACTTCCTCAGGAGAAACGCCTTTTTTACAGTTTAAAACACATATCATATTATTCAGACTGTATCAATGTAACATTCTTTCAATTTACACAATTATTAAGCACAGCATTTATATCACAGATGAACTAATAATAGAAATATATAAGAAAAAGTCATGTCATATAGGGAAGCCAGGAGAGGAAATTTCTTTACCAATATTGATCAAAGAAGTGGTGGGGGTGAAAGGAGCTCAGAAATTTTGCTGATTCTTGTAGTTAATTATTTTTGTACTTTTGTTATGTTTTGTAGATGATTGAATTATGTTGAAACTAATTGTACTCTTCTTATCAGTAAACTAACGTCCCCTTCCCCCTTTTTGCCTTGAAACTCTTCCTTTCCTCCCTATGGCCATATATCTGTTACTTTGACAAAAATATCTTGTTCTAAGAGAACCACAAGGACATTTGTCATGTCTCCTAATTGTCTGTAGTCATGTGATCATGCACTGATCATGTCTTTGAACTATTATTAAAAACTGTGTGCAAACTTTCTACAAAACATATACTTATCATTATAAGCTTCCTTATATAACAAGCCGTTCATCTATAAAGCCTGCACTTCATAAAACAACAAGTATTTTAAACAAGGTATCTTATCCACGAATATCCTGAATACCACACGTATCCTTAATCAAAAAATTTAAAACTTAACCATAAGCTATATATTTGTCCCAGGCAAGCCACGACAACATACCTGAGGGGGGGGACAAATAACTGTGGTAACAGTTAGGAATATGTCAGGGGAAGATTTGGAATTTGAGGGGGGAGATGATGAGTTCGGTTTTATCCAGGTTCAGTTTCAGAAATCTGTCAGATATCCATGACGAGATGGCTGACAGGCAGCATAAAACCTTATCCAAGACTGAGGGAGACAAGTCAGGGGTGTTGAGGTGAGGTACTATAAACCAAAGGAGGAAATAAGACTACCGAGAGAGGGGGTGTACAGAGAAAAGAGAACCAGGCCAAGGATTGACCCCCTTGGGAACACCAAAAGGAAAGTAGGAGAGGAGTAATTACCACTAAAAGAAACTTGAAAGGAGCGGTCAGACAGGTAGAAAGCAAAAAATAGAGAGAGCAGTGTCACTGATATCAATGAAGCACATGATTTGTATTAGAAGGGGGTGATCAACAGTGTCAAAAGCAGAGAAAAGATCAAGGAGAAGGAGGAAGGAAAAGTTGCCTTGAGACTTAGCTCTGATGTGGTCATTGGCCACATTAGTAAGGGCTGTTTCGGTGGAATGGGCAGCTAGAAACCAGACTGGAGAGGGTCAAGGAGAGAATTGGTGCTCAGGTAATCGGTGAATCTTTTGTAGACAAGGTGCTCAAGAAGTTTGGAAACATATAGGGGAAGGAGGATAGGACAGTAGCTAGAAGGTAAGGAGGGGGTCTAACGAGGGTTTCTACAGGATACCAGTAGAAAGGGAGAAGTTCAATAGTTCAGTTAGGACGAGGGACAGAGTGGAGAAATGGGCACGGAGTAGATCAGAGGGAATTGGGTCAAGTGGACAGGTAGTAGATAGAAATGATGAGAGAAGAGAGGAGACTTCATCCAGAGTAACAGGGCTGAGGGAGGCCAGTAATGACTTACAGGTGGAAGGGGTGGATAGGGTTGAAGTGGCCCGGTGGGCAGAGAAATCATATCTGATTTTATCAATTTTATCTCTAAAATAGGTTGCAATATCTTGAGTAGAGAAGGAAGTTGTGGGGTGAGCAGGTCTGGGTTTTAGGAGGGAGTCAATTGTTGAGAAGAGAGGAAATGACAGTGCAGAAATAATTTTGCTTGGTGACAGTGAGTTCAGTGTTAAAGTGTTGTAGTCTGGCTTTGTAGTCCATGAAGTAAGTGTTGAGGCCAGATTTCCTCCACTTGCCCTCAGCTGCATGAACAGTCTTTTGCAGATGTTTGGTGTGATTGTTGCATCAGGGTCAGGGGTTAGCAGGACGGAAGTAGTGGAAGGTGGCAGCGGCAACTTTATCCAGAGCCGGAGAAAGAGTGTGGTTGAACTGAGTGGCATGTTTATCTGGAGATGTGATTTTAGAGAGGGAGAGGGTCAGGGACATAAGGCAGTATGAGAATAGGGTTTTGGTCAGGGTTACAATATCTCTCTGACATTGACCAGGTCTGGAATGTGGCAAAGGGGTGTAAGAGTTAGATAGGTTTAAGGTGATAAGGTTGTGATCAGAAAGGAGAAATGGTGAGTTGCCAGGGTGAGGTTGCAGAATTTGGAAAATACCAGGCCTAAATTAAGTCCGGTGAGGTGTGTGGGGCCGTTTATGTTTTGTGTGAGTCCAAAGGAGGGAGTAATGGAGAGCAGTTTGGCTAAGGAAGGATAGTTGGGGTCATCCACTGCAACATTAAAGTCACCAAGGATGAGGGTGGGAAGGTTATGGGAAAGAATATGTGAGAGCCAAGAGGCAAAGTTTTTCAAAAATTGTGATACTGGGCCAGGAGGGCAGTGGACAATAGTAACAATGGGGAGTAGGGGGTGAATAGACGGAGGGAGTGAATTTTAAAAGAGGTGAAAATGAAAGAGTGTGGGCTAGGAAGGACTCTGTATGTACAGTTAGGTGAGAGAATTAGACCCACACCACCCCCTACTCTGTTGCCAGATCTAGGGGTATGTGTGAAGTGCAGGCCTCTGTAGGAGTGAGAGCCAGGAAGTTTAGAGATTTAAAGGGGAGAATGTTGTGGATAGAGATTAATTTATTGCCAACAGATCTGGTATTTCATAGACCACCAGAGAAAGGGGGTAAGAACGTTTGGGTGGGGCAAATGGGAATGAGGTTTGCAGGAGGGAGTATCTTGCTGAAAGTGTAGGGAAGAGAGAGCCAAGGTTGGGTGAGATGTAATCATAAAGTAGCAGAGAAAAAAAGGTGCAGGTGCAGGAGCATAGACAGAGAATGCAGGAGAGTGAAGTAGCAGAGAGACAATGAGTTAACAGACTGGGGGTGTAGGGTGAATAATACATTTAACAGATAATTTGTGAACCATATGAGTACAATAAACAATGTGGCAAACTGAAGTCCACATGAGCAGGTCCTGTAGTATGGGTTGTAGTGAGGCTTTTTAAGTTCCAGGAGTAGGATAGGATGAATCCGTCACAGAGATGGCTTGGTGAAATAGCAGTTCAGGATGGCAGCAGTAGAGGTTGTGTTGGAGTCCAGGTGGATGCTTAATCATGAATCAGTTAAAAGGAATGAAATGGGAGTTGCAGAGTGTAATTGTGTGTCTAATGATGTTTCAATTTCTGCTTCTATTCCCTGGATTAATTCCCACTGCAATTTGGGTAGGTGACCTTGCCTGTTGTTTAAATAGAAGTGCTTTAGGTGCAGAATTGGATGGACTGATGGGAGTAACAAGGAATTTTGGATATTAGTTGAACCTGGTTAGGGGAGGGTTAGCAGGGCAATAAATATCAATGTGCACTCAGCTGAAACTAAGGGATAGTGAATGCAGGATGGGAGATGTACCATACACAATCAGATGAATATTGTAGGGGAATACAATTGGATACACAGGGGGGATTATGGCAGGCAGAATGTGATACGTACCATACACCATACACAGATGTGTAGCAGTTTTCAGAATCAGTGGGTATACAACTAAATATCAGTTCAGTGATTCAAGGGAAAGCAAAATCTTGAAACATTTTTCAATTTGAGCTTGTAGATTTTTTTTTTAACAGCCTAATATTGCCTTTTCTTCACTTCTGTAAAAGAATACACACATTTTATACATTTTTCATATTTTGATTTGGAACAGAATGTGCAGCGTATTTAAATAAAAGCTTTTAAAAGGATTTCAGGCTTATTTTTTTAAACATTGCTATTATTCTAAACACAACTATCCCTCCAGAAATTAATTGGTAAATTCTTATATGCCTATTCTTGTAAATCTCATTTGTCAGAGCCTCCCAGGATTGTATTAATATTCCCGCCTTTTTGTATACACCACTGATCTATGAGTCTTGACAGTCATATATGTATTTATTTGATCATTTGCTTTTTTTAAGCAATGATGGAAGCATAAACACTGTTAGTGATTTTGTCACTACCAACTATATTTTGTACTATCAACAACTATAAATATATAAACACATAACTACATCCAATATGCTATCTTGCTACTACTTCACGCCAATGTGCTACAGTTATCTCAAGATCATGGATGCTTGTTAACTATAATGTATTGTGATATTAAGGGGGATTAGCCCTTGCAGCAAGCACACAGAGCAGTTTGTAAACTGTATAAATCTTTTTTGTTCCAAAATAAAATAGTTTCCTTCAGCAAAAATGAAGCAAAATGTAAAGGCAGCTTGCATCGGCTGATAAAGAAAGAGTACAGTCCTCTACAGTACAGCTTTAGCAAGGATTTCATAGTCCATAAATCAAATCAAAAGCTCTCCATCTAAAAAAAAACGCTCATCATCTAAAAAGCTCATCAGTAAAGGCTTGTCTGTAGCCTACTCGCTGCCATTCCACAAATCTGTGCTACTTATAGTCAGACCTTCATTATGAAAAGGCCCACCCGGTACTTTCCTTCCCATTCTAGAGTCCAGAGCCCTGAGAGTTGCTCTCCACTAGTTGTGGACTCCTTTCCAGAACACACCCCAGTTCTAAAGAGCCCATGTTCTATATGATGGTGGAACATATCTCCCGTCCAGGACCCATCTGTGCATTCCTATACATACTACTTTCCACCCCACTCCCCATCTGCCTCAATCCCAAGGTGAAGGCACCTAAACAATTTACTCTAGAAAGGCCATCAGCATTCTGGTGCACTTTCCCAGGGCTGTGTTCCACCAGAAAATTAAACTCTTGGAGATAGAAACCAACAAGTCACCTGTGCATGTTGGCCTTATTTTTCCTCATCCAGGTCAGAGGGAATTGGTCAGAGATCAAACTGAATTTTCTCCCTAACAAATAGTAACGCATAGCATTTAGTGCCTATTTTATTGTCAGACACTCTTGCTCCACCACAGCATAGTTTTTCTCTCTCAGCAGTCAATTTACCTATGTCGAAACACTGTGTGGGAGCTTTAGTGGCGAATCATGAATTAAATGAAGTTTATGTGGGAATTCAGAGCTGAAACTGGAGCCAGGAGCTAATGTAGAGCCCATTCTCATGATATACTATGAGCTCAGCCCTGGTGATGCCTTTAACTATATTCGGTTCAAGGCAGCGATTCTCGCTCGCTTTGGAGTGACCACATCAGTCAGGGCACAGAGAGTTTATTCACTTTAATTGAAATCTAAGATAAAATGCAAATCTAAAAAACCTTTACTGAATTCATTGAAAGTATTCTTCTGCAGCCCCAAGTTATCTGAGCCCCGTGCATAATCAACTGCCCAAATATTGCCAAAGGTAGGTCATTTATTTAGTTACTACAAATTGCCCTACCCTTTTCCAGAAAAATTTTTAGGGCCTGCTATTACAGACTGAAAAAGTGACTCATGGTGTTTCCCATACTGGGTAGTAAGACAAGACCAGGCCAACCTCATTTTTTATGTAAATGGGAAAGGGAGTTGCGGTTGGCAAGACCTTTCTGGGGAAAAATATATATATTTTTTTTTTTTTTTAATTTTAAAAAAAGAATAAATATTATATTCATACTATTATATATACTTTAAAATAAATGTTCTTGAAAACAATGAACTGCTTTTACACATTTAAATCCAATGTATTGCATTCAACACAGTTATTTTGTATTGAATGCAAATAGATTTTGAATTTCCCACCCTGCCCCGCCGGAAACGTACACATGCACCGACGTCACCAGGAAATCCCCCGCTGACTCATTGGGTGCAGAGGACACCGGAAGAAGAAGACAGGGATCGCAGCGATGGACGACGCGAACGCCAGCGGATCAGGTAAGCGCTGTATTTACTATAACTGCTTTCAGCAACTTTTTTCTACCCCAAGTCACACTCGGGGTTACCGGTAGGGAGGTTAAGGGCCACAATAAAATTATAAACAATAAATCTCCATCCTTGGAGAACTTTTTTTTTGACATTCTACTTGAGTATTTGCTCTACACTGGAGAACTAATGCCGGCCCTTCTATGGAGAGGTTAATAAAAGGACCACATTTTTTGAAAATAGAGACTGGGAAAATTTATTACCAGATGTCCTGCAATATCTGGGACTAAAAGAATTTCTAAATAATCTATGAATGGGTGACATATCTCAGGCACATGGTATGTGTGGGTATAACGCGGCCTCTATAGTTTCAGTGACTATTCCTCATTTTTTACAAACCCTCTCCCCTTTTACTACCCCTTCCCTTCTTTTCTCTCTCATTAGGTATATGCCACTTTATATTCCGCTTAGACAATTTGTTTTATGTAGATCCATACATGTGTAACCCTGGACCTTAACTGTTCTGTCTTTTTGTCATTTACGGATTTTCATGTAGGACTTGATTTTAAAATCCCATGGACAATGTGTTTCATGATTATGTGGTTTAGCCTGCATTGTTTTTCATTTTACTCTTGTGTCTTGTTTGGGGGAAAAATATGTTTCAATTATAGTAACGTATGTTATATATGCTTTAAACGCTTGCTATATGTATTCTAGGACATAAAAATATTATTGGCTTATTTGTTTTGTACCTGTTATTTTGTTTACTTTGTAATTCTGAAAAAAAAACTATTAATTATAGTGATCAAACATAAACCATATGATCTGCAGCTAGCCAAGGGATGCTTTATCACTATCTGCATAGTGTGAAATCATCTTTCTGTTACAGCCCTCATATCTCAACTTTTAAAACTTTGTTAAAAGATTATAAATCCTGTATAAAAAAGTAGATGAAAGGTTACTCAAATTTCTAATTGTTTCCTCTTTTTTTTATTTGATTAGGGGAGTTTTCAATAATGAACATCAGACACAACACTCAGCATTCATGCAATGTGTCTCCACAAGTGCTGAGCCCCCTAGCACTGCTGAGCATTTCCTGCTGTTTAATTCAGTGCTCTCCCTGTCCAGCTCCTGTGTTAAACCCTTTTTGCCCAGTCTGGTTTATCCCTGTTTTTTTCATTGTGCTGTTCCAGTGTTCCTCTTTGTCTGCAGTATCCCTGTGTCTCACGTTTCACCTGTACCTTCTGTTGCTTCCAGTGTCTCCTGAGTCTGTGGTGGCCCCAGTTTCACTGGTGTCTATTTCCTGGATTTCTGGTTCTTGACCCCTGGCTTGTCCCTGATCTTTCTTGCTTGCTGTCTGCCTTGACTCTGGCCTTCCTTGACAATTAGACCCATTGTTACCCACTGTCTATATACAACTAGACAAGCTATAAAGGGATGCTGGAGACGTATGGATATACCGAATGTTTCAGGGATAATACACAGATTCAATGTGCAAGTGCAATTTAAAAATGTGTGATCATACAGTCAAATTCCACGCCTATTGGTCGTCTGGAATTGCTCACCATAAATGCATGGTATGACATTTTTTTTTTTGTCTGATGAATTTGAGAATAATTTCTAATGTTCAGTGTTTCCCAAATTTCCCAAATATGTCAATGATAAAGTAGGCTCCAAATCCCTAAAGTAATACAATTTTACTGTCAAAGAGGATTTGTGCCTTTTGACAGGCAGGTTTGCGAGTGGGCTGGGTGGGGTTTCATGCTCTACGGATGGGGGGTATGTCTCATTTGTTTTATCTCATTTGTGGCATGCCTTCCAGTAATGGATAAATGTTAATGAGGCAGACACTAGCATCTTGCGGAGGCTGTGCTTTTACTAACAGAGTTGGCTTTTCCATGTTTGGAATTCTCCGCAGGTAAATTTACTGTTATTTATTATAGATAATTGTACGGTATTTTTTTCCCATCTTTGAGATTTACTAAATACACCATTAAAAGTCCCCTTTCATGATGCTTAGCTGCATGATGAATTATGAGGATATTTATTTGTAATTACATTCATTACTTCATGTTTCTTTTAATTGGCTTCTAATCCAATCCAATGCTTTTTTTAATAGCCTGATTTTGGATCAATATTAAACAGTGTGTTTTGTGTCATGATGTAAATCTTCTCTTGTCTCTGCACCTAGTGTGTATGATCATCACTAAGGGTAAAATAATATAATTTAGTGAGTTTTAAGTTTAACATGGTATACTGTTAATCTTTAAATAATGATTTGATGTTTCCAGCTCAAGCACTACTGTATAACAATATTGTTATTTGATGTTACTCTTGTGTATAGTGTTTGTAATATGTCCATTGGTGGCACAATCCTAATTGTATATGTTAAAGATTTTTAACTGTATTTTGGCAGGAATTCCCTACTTTCTAACCGTTTCTATCCTTTTGGAAAAGCAAAGGATCCATCTTTCCTCTCTTCAGTTTAAAAACAGTATGTCATAATATGCAAAAATGCTGTATATACATTTTATACACAATGGGCCTGATTTATTAAAGCTCTCCAAGGCTGAAGAGATTACACTTTGACCTGTAAAGCTGATAGTAAGTATAAACCTGAAATGGATCTGGTCCAGGATTGAAAACATTTGCTAACAAATGACAAATTACTTTTTAAAAAAATCCATTCCAGGTTTGCTGGGTAACCCAGTTTCACTGATGAAAGTGTATCCTCTCCAGCCTCAGAGAACTTTTTATTAACCAGGGCCATTGTGTTAGCACACCACTTCCCACACAGAAGTTTAATTCCACTATATGTGCAATTTAAGTATAAATGTAAAAGAAACATTATACTTGATGTAAATAAATATTGTGACAGAATATCACAGTATCTGATAAAAAAGTGTATGATGGTGTTTGTATTGCAGTCGTTGCCAAGCACTATGTTTTTGTTTTTTATTTTTTGCATATGCATTTAAAATCTTGCCAAGTTTGCTGTTTCTGCCATGTTGTCTTTCATGTGAGTGTGTCAGGTAGCTCACAGTATTTAAATTTATCTTTATACACTTTATGCAAATTATAGTGCAATATGGTGTCCCTTAAATAAAATCCAAATAAAAGCATATAACCAAAGTATATTTCCAGGTTACTTCTGATGTACTTCATACATCAAAAGTTTAATCACTAAAAAATCTATATTATAATTTGATGTGCATGTTTTTCAAACACTATTTACATTTGCATGAAGGGAATATTCAATGACCTAAATTGACCTGCTTATGGATGGCTGCCACTGCTAAGAAATACAACTGTTAATATTGGATGCACATTTCTTAAAGGACAAGAATTCCATGAGTACTTAATTCTACACTAGGGAAATATTTCAACAATGGAAAAAAAATCTATTTAACACAATCCCCTTCTATTAAATTAGCTGTCCTTGTATGAAGTTCTGGCATAAGTTACGAAAAGGGATAAATTAGATGCATTGGTCCTCCTCTTCCTGACATTTATCAAGGCTAGAATAGCCACGTATCCCATTTCGCACGTCATACTTCTTTAGCATAAAGTACCATTAAAGCAGATTTGAAATATCATTTTAACCAATTGTGGTCCTAATTTTGCTGCAAATACACAATTTTACAAACATACCACGAGTGACATGCTTTTTAAACAAATTCTCTGGGGGGTTGACTGTAGTCTGAATAAGGTACATTTCTTCCAGACTTGCAGCATGTTACAATATTTTAGCATTGCTTTGTATAAATAAATATTTTGCCACCTAAAGATTTTGAAACCGTACTACCATGAGAGAAAGTACACCCTAGGGTTTGAGTAACAGGACAAAATACAATCTTTTTTCCATAATTCCACATTATAATGTATGTTTCAGCACTCACTGGCTTCCTAATATTGAGATTTATTTACAACCCTTATACATCCATAACCAATATTTCACACCGGATTCTTCATGAAAATAATTTTTAATGAAAGTTTAGCATAATGTAATTGGTATGGACACAGCTTTGGTTTTAGAAAAGATGCTCCTTTCTGCTAAGGCTCCTAAGAATTATATAAAGTTGAGTTGAACTTTTTGAGTTGTTGAACATGCTAGTGTCCAGTTTTACTGTTCTTCCTGCCTGTCACGCTCAGGGAGACAGGGCCACTAGGGGGTGCTAAGGCTTGCACAGTGGTGGTGTGAGCCCTGGGAAGGGCCAAGGCGCAGAGTCTAAGCAGTAACCAGGTCTTCTCCAGAGCCTCAGATGGTGAGGATGTTGCGCCGCTGGTTACTGCCAGGTTGCGGTTCTTGGGCACACCAAGGTGGGCAATATAAAACACAGTACCAAATCACAAAGTAGAAAGATAATCGAGGCAGGCAGGAAGCAATAGAGGTCAGGTCACATGCCAGGGGTCAGTTACCAGGTATCCAGGAGACAGACACCAGTGACATACGGGCCACTGCGGACACCGGGAACACAGGAGACACTGGAAGCAACAGGAGGCACAGGTAACACAGGAATATCCCCAGACAGACATGAACTGGAACAGCACAGGGAAGTTGGCTGAGAACCAACAGACTGGACAACAAGGGGTTAACACAAGAGCTGGACAGAGGAAACACCGAATTAGCTAACAGGTGTACAGGAACTACCATAACAGACCTAGGGGCTCTGCACCAGTGGAGACATGTTGCACAAACGCTGAGTGCTGTCTCTGAGCTAGCTAAATAGCCAGGGATGATTAGGAGGCTATTTCCTGATTGGCCGACGGCGCTGATAAAGCTTGCTAGCATAGGCACGTCCAGAGTCAAAACTGCCCACATGCGCAGGAAAGAGGAGGTAATTGTGACATTGCCTTTTATGGATGATGGTGTAACAGCTGGCCAACGAATACCCAGGGTTTCATCCAGAATGATAGGTACATTTGCCCCAGATACAGGTTATATGCAAAGTATATTTCTGGGTAATAGAACAGTTTTCCTTTTGACTTGAAAGGGGTGCTGAAGTACCAGGCTGAATGACAATAGCTTCTTGGCCAGATGGGGGAGCTAAAGAGGCCTGGGGATGATCAAGTGTAATTGTGTCAGCTGAAACCCATCCTGGAAATTAGGCTGTGGATATAAACTCCAAGCCTGCTTTTTCCTGGTCACTGTTCTTGGCTGGTGAACTGGGAGGAGGTCCAAGGTGAACTGTGAGTAAAGACACAGCTTTTTGTTGTAAAAGCTGTATGGTTAGGGCCTTAGAGTCCTGCGCAGCACTAGGTTGGGGAGGATTGTTAGTAAAGGGATCTAACAGTGAGTTAGAGGCCAAGTGGCCAGGCTTTATTTTGCTGTTTGTTTATTTTGCCTGTTTTTGGTGAAAATAGTATTAGTGAAAAAAAAACCCTTGATGCACTTTTAACCTGCTGGCCCTGTTTCCTGTTTGAAACACCCCCTGTTGCTACGGCCGATCTCACAATAGTCACACATGTCCTCATGAATTTAGCAATGCCCATTGTAAGTTTAATTTTAGGAGGGTGTTTTTCAGGATCAAGTCCTCAAATAGAAGATGCCCTAACTTAAGTCTGAGTTTCCACACTGGATAATTATTGGCCCAAACCCAACAAATGTAAACCCCATTCTGTTTTGATTTGAACACACAATTAGCTTAAGAGGAAAAATTCCCACATATTCTTGGACACCATTATGTATGAGATATTGACTTAGAAGAATATGCACTAGATGACATTTTACCTGAAGCAAGACTTAAATGTCTAATTTTCAAACCATAAAACTGCCAACACCCTTCTATGAGTACCAAATAATCAAGAGTATATCCAAGTGACCAAAAATGGCAGCATGTTATTGGCATATAGGGCTCTCTTTTCTTCACCTTCCACCATATGCAGCCCCTTATTCACATCTGCTTCCATAATTGCCTCATCAAGGATTTATTAAGAGTGATAAAGGACGGTCCTGCTGGATACCCCTACCTAAAAGTATGGCTCCACTGGCCTCCCCATTACCAGACTATTACCAATTTAAATATAATCTTTGAAGGTTTATAACAATGGACCACTCAAAGCGAAACTTATTCAAATGTATACGCTTAGAAATAACAAGGACCGGGCAATTTGCTAACACTTCTAAACCATAATAACCAGTGCCACCAGGAATGTGTGTCATTACAAATCTGTCCACAGAATGATTTATAAGCGAATTTAAATTTTTAGTTATCAGTATAAGTGTAATAGGCTTCTCTGTCTAGAAATGGACAAACTCCTTCAATACAGAATGTAAATAGACAGAGCATAATTATTTGCAATTATTACGTGGCTTTTTGTCAATAGTACAGTATAGTAATACTTTATATATTCTCCCTCAGTAAGTGGCTGCCTGCCTACAGGTGATAGAAACATCTTTGTGTATCAGTATATTCATGCCTTTGGAATAATTATGGTGAAGAGAACATAATTTAAAGTGAAACTGGTGGGTAATGAGCTTCTGTCATAATCAGCAAGAATGCACAGCATACTTGCCGAATATGGCACATACTGTGCATTGGCCCTAGGAACCCACCATCTTCACCTCAGGCTCTATGGCATGTGCAGGAGTTACATTAGTGTATTGTCTAGTTTACAGCCTAACAAAAAAGAAATTGCATTAAATGGAGAACAATTAGGAACATGGCAGGAAAATTTCTGAGACCCATACTCTAAGGAACTCCATCCTATAGAGAACCTGGAATAAGTATTTCCAAGAGATACTATCAAATGCTTTTTGCAGATCTAGGGAAAGCAACATAGCCTGACGTAAAAAGCCCCCATCCCAATTGGAATTAACTACTGAAATAAGATCAATTGCTCTTCTCGTTATGTCTGGGGCCTGTCTATGTTGTATAAAGCCCACCTGGTCCGGGTGAACATATGCTCCCAGAAATGAACCCAATCTCATTGACATGATCTTTGTCATAATTTTAAGATCACAGTTAATTAAAGAGATGGGCCTATAATTGGCCACTTCTGAAGCATCTTTACCAGGCTTAGGGATCACACTAATATATGCCCTATTGGCGTCCCTTAACAAGGAATTCCCTGCCCGCAGGTAATTAAAGTAGTCTATCAAGTGTGGCCCCAAGATAGGACAAAATGTTTTATAATATAAATTAGAAAAACCATCCGGGCCAGGTGAGCTTCCCAACCTAAGAAATTTAAGCACCCCATACAATTCCTCAACCATAAAGGGACGTTCTAAAATTTCTTTGTGTTTAGGGCGCAGTTTAGGTATATCGAGCTTGTTAAGAAACCTGTCAATGCTTGTGTCGGTGATGGAATCATCAGGGCTATACAACTGGCCATAAAAATCTTCGAAAATGCCAATATTCTTTCTGGATTTTGTGATAATCTGCCAGATTTGACCTTAATTTTGGGGAATGATTGTACTTTGGGTCTGGGGGTAAGTTTATTGACTAGAAGGCTACCTGGTTTATCGTTCCACAAATAAAATTTGTGTGCCGACCAGCGGATCGATTTTTCCGCCCTAGTGGTAAGAAGTAGATTAAGTTCAGTGCATTTGGTCTCTAATTGAGACTTCAACACAGATTGAGGGTTAGTCTTATGTTGCTGCTGCAACTTGTGATATTCATTAAGGCCAGTTTCAATCAAATTGTTGTGGGCCTTCTTGCGTGACGCCCCTAGTTTTATTAACTCCCCCCGAATATATGCTTTATGAGCTTCCCAGTTAACGGACGGGGATGTGTCACTCGCTACATTTATCTGAAAAAAGTTACTTAGTAACGATTCTATCTCCCCCTTCACCAGTGTGTCTGAAATTAGGCTTTCGTTAAGCCTCCAGCGAAACCCAGTCTGTGGGCGATTAAAGCCTGAAAGGTATAGTGCCAATGGGTCATGATCAGACCAAGGCGTAGTCAGAATCCGAGCCCCTAAAATATTGGGAAGCATGCGAGACTGAACAAAGGCATGGTCAATACGTGAGTACTGATCGTGGGCTGCCGAAAAATGTGTGTAGTCCCTAGCTAATGGGTTCAACTCCCTCCAGCTATCAATCAAATCATATTGTTTCAACAGAAGCGATAAACTATGGCTCTTTTTCGGGGGGTCCCTATACCTGCCCATTGTTGATTTATCCAAAATATGGTCAAGAGCCAAATTAGAGTCCCCCAGCAAAATCAGGGAGCCCTGCACTTTGGGCCAAATTGTACCCAAGAGACTACGAAAAAACGCCACTTGACCATCATTGGGCGCATAATAGGAAACCACCGTAATAAGCTGTATGCCAACATAGCCAATTACCATCAGAAACCTACCCCCCGGATCCCTAAAAACATCCTGAGGCGAGAAATTCAGATTTTTGTTAAAACATAGGAGAACCCCACCTTTCTTTTTATCAGAATTAGCCATGTAAAAAAATAGGGTAATTTTTATGAAAGTACCTCGGAGCAGAATTGTTGGTAAAATGAGTTTCCTGTAAGGCCAGAATATCAGCTTTTAGGGAGTTGTAGTAATGAAATGCCTTGGATCTCTTAACAGGGGAATTAAAGCCCTGGACGTTATGAGAGAGCAGCGTCAGCTTAGTAAAGGTCACAGGACCGGCCTGGAGGTCAGGCAACATAGGGATAAAATATCAAAACGTATCTGAGTGAACTTCCTCTACCAGTAGAAACAACAGGGAGGGGACTACCAGAAACCAGACAAGACAAACAAGACATAACAGACAGAAAAAAACAAAACGTATAAAGTAATAAAAAAAGACAAGTAAAACCAGAAAGGATCGGGTGACCCCGACTCCCGGAAACCCTTAGCTCCCGGACCTTGAGGGGCAGCCTCACCTTCTGTGCTAACAGGAGCTCCAACAAGCTCCATTTCATCAGGGAGATTTCTTCCAGACCCGGGTAAATAAATAGGGCCCGAATCAAATTCCCTGAAACTGGAGGGCATGTACAGCCCCCCGGATCCCACACCNGATCGCAATGGTTGGTTTGCTCTCTCAGGGTGGTAGTATTTACATTTGTGTCCATAGGTGCATTTCTTTCCTAAAAAAAAAGAAAAAAAAAAAAATCATAAAAAAAAAAAAAAAAAAAAGAAGCACAAAGTTGGGCCGAAGAGACCTCCTAAATATTAATGGCTCGGCGGCCACTTACCTAATAATACAGTAAAAACAATAACCAATACCATGCAATTTAACCTCAGAGTGTAAAATTGAGAACACCCCCAAAAATAGAAAAAATACAAGATACCGGGGGGCTCAAGAAATTAAAGCAGAACCTACAAAGTATATCCGCTCTATTAACAAAGACCCCAGAATGCCAGCCAACATTAGCCGGATTGAGTGCCAGCACCCAAACCGGACTGGGCTACAAGGAACTCAATCATCCCAAATGGGGGTTGAGCCAACAGATAAGCAAAAACAAAGCTAGAGATATGACATAGACACAGCGACACCAAAAAGGGTCTCAAAGGTGGTTCAACAACAAATACAGCTGTCTTAGAACATTAAGAGGTTAAAGATCGTAGCAGGAGAGTGTCCAATGAAACCTCTCAGGGAGTCTTCTGTAGTTGCTTTCCAGAGGTTATAGCCTTGGTCCAAAGTGGCTACAAGGAGGTAGATGCCCGCCCTTCGGGCCAATTACGAATGTCCTCCTGGTGTATCAGATTCAAATCTTTGAGGAGTTGTTCACCCTCAGTAAAAGAAGAAAAGGCAAAACTTTTTCCTTGTAGTTGAAAGATCACTTTCAATGGGAAGGCCCATCTATATTTAATCTTATTATTGATCAGCACTTGCAAGAGTGGTTTAAGCGCCCTCCTACGTTGTATTGTAAATGGTGTAATGTCAGAAAAGATCTGTACTAAGTGCCCTTCCATCTCGACTTGATCCATAGCTCTTGTAACTTTAAACAGGGCTTCCTTCGTGGTAAAGTAGTGAGGTTTGACTATCACATCCCTGGGCGGGCCGTCTTGTCTGGGTGCCATCAGGGCCCTGTGCGCCCTATCAAGTGTTAGGTGTGATTCTGGTAAGTCAGGCAGAATTTTTTGTAAGAATCGCCTCACCGCCTCTGAGACATCTTTAATGGATTCTGGCAACCCTCTGATTCCGAAGTTGTTTCTGCGTGACCTATTTTCCAAATCATCAATCTTAAGCTGTAGGTCCGCAATTTGGTCATGAAGCACTGATATCTCTTTAGAATTCTGATTAACATGTAATACTGTCTCATCCACTTTTTTCTCAAAAACATCAATTCGTGTGCCTAGATTCTGTAAATCCTGGAGCAGCTCGGATGTGATGGCCACTGAGACTTTAGCTAATTCAGTCCGTAGGAGACCAGCAAAACTTTGATACAGCCTGTTCTCATCATAATGGAGAGCAAGAGTAGGGGGGTAATCGGTGGCCAAACCCATATTTAAAGAACTTTTTTAGATTCAAACATCAGTATTGTAAGTGCTCCTAAAATTACTCCAGCCCTACCTACATATAGAGGAGATAAATGGATTTAAGGCCTTGGATTGCATTTTAGACATATCTTTAATAGGGAGTCCTAGTAAATATTTTATCAGATCCCTCCGCATTTGGGTACTAGCAACTTAGACAAAGCTAATCAACTATTCCCCAAAACTGGCTTATCCATGGACATGACCACAGAATATGGAATAGGGAAGCAATAGCCTGTCTGCATCGCCAGCATAGGTTACTCACTGTAGGATATATAGCATGTAGTTTATCTGGGGTGTAGTACCCAGGTGTCATATTCTTATATATATTTTCCCAATATAACATGCACCAAAAGCTCCTTGGAGCCTGGTCCCAGATAATCTTCCAAAGTTCTAACAGGATAGTTTTTTCCTAAAGCGGTTTCCCATTTCCACATATATGAATCAAGGGGGGTCCTTATCCCCCTCTGCTAGTACCTTATAAATATCCGATATCAATCCTGGCCTACCTGGACCCCTAGACTGCCTCAGATTTGGTAACAGCTGAAAAGATCAAATCCCTTGTTAAAGATTGTGCAAAATGACGAAATTGGACAATGCTAGTGTCAGGCATTTCCAACTCCTCTTTAAATACACCAAATGGAAGCAGCTTGCAAATTCTATGGTGAATAATCTGTTAAAATGAAAAACTTTTCTATTTTCCCAGTTGAGCGGTGAAATTATCTGGTATTTGGTAAGTATATTATAAGTATTTAAAAATGATGTAAGAGGGGACATAGTAAGGGAGAATTAGCTTTTACAGGTCTGCCAATTATGTTTCGTAAATTACAAGTGTTAACAGTGATCTATCTGGCACTGAAGCTGTAGACCTCCATACCATTGAGTTAGGATGAATTCTTCATAATGCACACAGCACAGTTGTGGATAGTCTATGGGTCTTGTACGCCCAAATAAAGTTCAAAACATCTGGCTGTAAATGTTTAAGCATTAAAAGTAGAGTGAGTGCACGTGGTTACCTTTTGCCCTTTAAGAATGGTGCACCTTAGAGTATAAGTCAGTATAATATAGATCAAAGATCTGTGCTATTTGTTCAGAATCATATCTTGGCATACCATAAGCATCCTTTACTGCCACTGGGAAGCTGTTGCTGCCTTATCCCGAGCTGTGTGGGACAAAAGGGTATCCGCTTTGTTGCCTTTATCATATCTCTGCTGCATGTACAAAAACATTTGTTTACACTTTGTCCATGTCCAAGGAGTTGGACAATGCCCTTGTCAACCGCAACATCACTTGAGTCTGTTTAGATATGTTTTATTTTTTTGAGTTGAGGAGATTCTTTAATTCAATGCGACCTAAGCACTGCTTCCCACAGAGATGAAAGTTGGGAGACTGAGTTTGCGTTTCCTTGAAATACTGCTCGAGTTCCACCTGCAGCCCCATTTCTGTAGGAAAATGTTTGAGTAAATATTAATTCAGCTTGCAAGAGCATCTTCACAGTGGATTTGAGCCTCTGTAACTTCATAAAAATTGGAGCATGGTCCAATGACCAAGATATAGTGCCTATGTGCAATTCAGTAGTGTTCTTAAGTCCTGGAAAATTTACAAAACAATTATCAATTCTAGTGTGGGTCTGATGTGAATTAGAGAAAAAAGAAAAGTCTTTGTCATAGGAATGATGAATTTGCCATACATCAAGTAGTGGATATTTATGTAATAAGGAACTAAATCGAGAAGAGACACTAGATGTAGGGGGAGGTTTTACATATGGTTGAATGGAGAGATGATCTGCCGATGGTGTATGTGATAGAATAAAGTCTCTTCCTAAGATGTTGTAAATGTGAGATATTGCTTCAAAAGTTTTAAAATGGATTTGATAAACAACAATTGAGCAGAGTCAGGAGCGTTAACATTGCAGAGAATTACCTCAACTGAGCTTAATCTACCATGAAGTAGAACATAGCGCCCCTCCCAGGTCTATAATGGATTTGTGAAGAATAAAAGGAACACCTGTGTAACCATGGCTACTCTAAGGGATTTTTGAGAACTAGCTGGGATTGAATACACCATTGGATATTATCATTTAGCAAAATAAAGTTACAGGAAGTGTCTAAATGGGTTTCCTGCAAGTACACTATATCTTCCCTATATCCCTTGCATACCTCCAAAGCCAATCTACGTTTTGGCGGAGTTACGCCCCTTTACATTTAATGATAGATATCTAGCATTCGTCATATGGGGTTTGTATAACTTTTAATATTGGGACCAGCACATTTATACTAGGCTGAGGAAGGACTTTAACTTCCGTGCCCCCCCAAAAACCTCCTCCAATAAAAACACTACCAGGTAAGATAATAAACAGACAGTACCCGAACAAGGAAATTGAAAGGAGGAACAAAAAATGTAAACAACAATTATACATAAGGATAAACCAAACAAAAATTGTAGCTGTAAATACAAACCAACCTAAGTTGGTGGAGACGTCAGATGCATCTAAAGGCCCTAAAACTAGGTGACGCAACGGAGGCCTCATCAGGCAACATGTCAAACGGCCCAGTCATTTATGATGTTCCGGCCCGCACCGGGATCCTCCAAGTAGCAGATCATAAATAAAGATTAGTGAAACAAGGCCCTAAAAATAGGTGACGCAACGGAGGCCTTATCAGGGAACATGTCAAACGGCCCAGTCATTTATGATGTTCCAGCCCGCACCGGGATCCTCCAAGTAGCAGATAATAAATAAAGATTAGTGAAACAAGGGATCAGCACCTAAAATCAAATTGCAACACCCAAGCCAATAAAACCTAAAACAAAACATGAAAACCAAAACATTTTGCTCAGCTAACCTGAAAGGGGGAAACTCCCTGTCAGGTTAGTAACTCCTAAACATTCCAACCCCCCATCCACAAGCTAGACACCATCAATGTTGCTAAAGTATTATGTGTCATAAAAGGAAAGATACTGAAGCAGGAACATTTACGCTTACTTACTCCGCTGCCTGAAAATAAAGCAAAAGGAGCTAGTTCATTTGATCACAGAGTATCAAGGTGAAGAGCTGGATCTCCGCAATGTACCGGGGCACTGGGTCCTTCTGCGTGGTTCCCAACCTGGTACAGTAGAATGTGGGATACCCAAATCCTGGCAAAAACATTGTTAATCTCTCGTGTGGCATAGTACCATGGGTCCTTCCATCTTTGTTGGCCACAAGGCTAAAAGGCTTTCCGCTCCATCAACGTCAGTTATATCATATTCCTGGCTGTGCGCATAATCTGTGCTTTCAGGGAAAAGTTATGCATGCTACATATGACATCTCTGGGTATGGAGGGAGAACCCCCCGAGTGGGATGCTCTATGAGCCCAATCAATTTTCATAGGATTGGTGCCGAGGCGCCTCAGGATCTTGTTGAAGATTGCTTGTAATACATACTGTAGATCCTTCGCTGATGTAGCTTCTGCCAGGCCTCTAACCTGTATATCATGTTGGCGGTTGTGAATATCCAGATCTTTAATTTGACGGCACAATTCTCTAATCTGGGTTTCCCGAGTATGCACGCAATCTTGGAGTTGAAGTACCATTGGTTTAGTAGCTTAGTAATTCATTATGCATGGTGTCCACCCTATCCGCCAAGGCTTTAAGATCCACCCGCACTACTTGAATCTCTGCTTTGCAGATCTTCTTGACTTCTAAAAGACTTTGGCGAAATTCCTCCTTAGTGGGAATAGCTTGCAAATATTCCTTCCAAGGAAAGTGAGGAAATTTGAGAAGCCCCCATGGGCGGTTGTAAAGAACCATTATCCATGGCACAGTGGAGTGGGACTCCAGAGATTGTTACATAGTTACATAGTAGGTTAGGTTGAAAAAAGATATAAGTCATATAAAACCCTAAAGGACATAGTTGGTCCAGAGGCAGGCAAAAAAAAAATAACCTGGTACAATTTGCTTCAACAGGGGGAAAAAAATTCCTTCCTGATTCCATGAGGCAATCGGATGTTCCTTGGATCAACAGTCTCGGTTTTTGTAAGGCCCGGGTCAATACCAGTATTCCCCAGACTCCAATCCCCCAATCTATCACCGCAGTCTTCGCCTTTAGCAGCCCCTGCTCAGCCTCGGGAGACTGGTTGCATCTCTAAGCACTCGGTTGTCCCCAGGACTTGGTGCGCAAGGAATGCTGTCTGGAGATAGGCCGGCAGTCAACCCAGCTCCCACAAATGCAGAGTACAGAGCCCACAAATGCAGAGTTCAGAATGTCAGAAAATCCAAACACAAGCCGAGGTCAAAAACACAGAAATTCAGTCCATCCAGCGAAGTACAAAGGGAAAGGCACATGATGATCTACCAGAACCCCCAGATCCTTTTCCATTTCTGACTCCCCCAAATGTATTCCCCCTAGACAGTATGAAGCATGCATGTTGTTAGCACACAAGTGCAAACTTTACATTTATTTATAGTAAATGTCATTTGCCACTAGGCTGCCCAATCAAACCGTACATCCAGGTCTGCTTGAAGATTATAGACATCCTGTATGTACCTAATTCCATTACATAGTTTGGTGTCATCTGCAAACACAGAAATTATATATATATAATATATATACAGTGTTTCCCCGAAAAGACCTACCCCGAAAGTAAGACCTAGCACTATTTTGTAAACCTGCCCTAATATAAGACCTACCCCAAAAATAAGACCTAGGAGAAAAAGAAAATAAAAGCATACATACTGGTAAATTTAAAAAGTACTCACCGAGACAGCTCCAGATATCTGATCCTGTGTGTGTGTCCTTTATGCTGGCTGCAGCGTGTGTGTCTTTGATGCTGGCTGCAGCCTGTGTGTCTTTGATGCTGGCTGCAGGGCGTGTCTATTCCTGAGCCAAACTCCATTTACAGATTGACTTTTCCAAACCTATTGACCCTAACTTGCATATTAACCGTCTGTGGGGTACAGTGTCAATATAATAATAATTTCTAGCAGAAAAGGTTCCAGGAAATTTGCTTTGGCGACCTGCAATGGTTATTGTTGTTATAGTATTATAGGGCTCATACTCTGGGATAGGAGGGAAGGATCTGGGTGGGCATTTTTATCCCACTGCAGTACAGCCTAGACTTTCAGACTGACCTAGCAGGTATGTCTGTGGGCTATAAAGTAGTGGGTGTGTCTGAGGCTGCAAGCAACAAACAATGACACAGAAGGAAGTGAAGATCCTGCCCAAACAATCATCATCATGCAAGTAATAAAGCAGAAACCTTCAGTTGGAAACTCACTTGTTGCAGTAATTGAATGTTCTCTTTTGGCCTAATATACAATTGCTTATATGTCCTTTAATAAAGAGGTGCTCCAGGTACAGATTATATGCGTAATAATTTTCTGTTTGATCATGCAGTTTTCTTTCTGGCCTGATGGTGGAATTAAAGTAACAGGCTGTAGGACAATGGGATTCTTGGCCAGGTGGGGGAGCTAAAGAGGCTTGGGATGATTAGAAGTAAATTATCCCAGCTGAAACCTATCCTGGCAATTATGCTGTGCATGTAAACTCACGGCCTGCTCTTTCCTGGGCTCCTGTTCTTGGCCAGGGAGTGCTGGGAGTGCTGGGAGTGCTGGGAGTGCTGGGAGTGCTGGGAGTGTAAAAAAATGTGAGTAAAAACTTTTTTGGTAAAGGCTGTACTGCTAGGGAATTAGGGTCCTGCAGCAGTAGGTTGCCAATGACTGTTAGTGAGGGAACTAACAGTCATTTGGAGGCCAAGTGGCCAGGTTTAATTTCATTGTTATGTTTATTTGGCGTGGTAAATAAACCCTAACTGAACTGCTCATTTGCTAGTCCCTACAATATGTTTACATATATTTAAAAAAAGACTAGGTCATCCTAAATAGTGTTTACATCTGAAACACTAAAAAAAAATAGTAAATTTATTACATGACATCTCTGTACAGCTCTATATTCAACTCAAGAGTAACTTTATAGCAGTTAAAGGGTATTGAATAATAGTTCCCAATCTGAATAGTTTAAGACTCTTACTGGTGTACCAGAGTAATCAATGTGACATGTATTGGCTTTGTTTCTGACCGTTTTATCTGTGTATGAATCCTGTTGTTCTTGGTTACAACACTTATCTTTTTGCAGTGTCTGCTTATCTTTTTGCAGTGTTAGCAATCTTGTGGGTTGGGAGTTGTCATACTGCACAAGGTCATCTGTATATCAACAGCTCTGGTAAACACCAAATGCAACTGGGCTCTGCAGGACCAGTTGACAATGTGGTATTCTCTTGTTTAAAATTATATAAACTCTTTCATTAATGTTAGTATTGAGTTTACAATTTTTTTCCTGAGATGCCATAGACTTCTATTAATATTTTTAGATTTTCTAAATAGGATTCTCTGACATCACTAGTGTTCCAAAACCTCTAAATATGGCCAGCTGTCCCTTAGCATCTGTGACGCTATGTATTAAAAAAAAAAAAGCCCTTACCAGATGTTTGAAAATGTATAAGCTGACAAAGATCCACTGTCTGATTGGAGAAAGAATGTGACATACACATAATCTTGTGACATAATACACATAATCTCCCCATACAAATCTTTATTGCTCTATTTAAAGAGGAACTAAAAAATAAAAAAATCATACTTGCCTTCAATTCCACATATCCCTGAATTGCGCTGGTGCTTTTTTCAACGCGAATTTCCTTCGTCCCGGCACTGGGCTCGGCCATCTTCAGCCTTGTTCTTCCATCTTTTGATTACGTCACCTGATCTTGTACTGCACAGGTGACATAGCCTGCTGTAAAGAGGAAAAAAAAAATAGAGCCGATCTCGAAGCGCATGCATGAGATCAGCATCTCTTTCCTCTAAGTGTAGGAAAATGCCCCTTCTGGCCATGCCTACATGTGCAAAAGGAGCAGCCCGTTTTTTTTTTTTTTTTTTTGGAACCTTTTCTTTTTTCTAAAAATAAATAGGGCAAATCGATCCCTGGGCCTTGGGAGCCAAGATGTGTCATGTCCTAAGCATAATATATGTTGAATATACTCTTTTCCATTTAAAGAAACTATAAATGCTGCTCGCAACCTAGATTACATTAATTTTATTGGGACATCTGTTTACCTGTGGCAAGATTTACCTAAATTTACGTTGAACCTAAGGCGTGCTTTAATGTAAATTTTACAGCCCAAAAACATTAGATACAACTGGGAATTTCCTTTTTCGTTGCAAGCTAACAGAGATGTGACCTCAGTAGTGCTACTGAGTCCAAAGACATACCATGTTTTCTAAAAGTATTTGATTTAACAATGGTGGTATCCCTTGATAGGCCAGATTACCCTATTACATTACAATGTACCAATATCTACAAAATGGGAACAGACAAATTAAAAATGTCCTCAGATGACATCATTGCCCTAAGGGTTAGGGGGTTATATTTTTGTCTGTGTTTTTGGTACAATTGATGATGATTTGAGATTTTTAAGCTCAGAGCGGTTTTTAAAATGTTACCACAGAATCGCACATATGGTGAATAACCAAATAATGGAACATTTAGAGCCAAAAAAAAAATATTTAATATGATTTTCAACGTGACATAAAAAACTTAATTTATTAAATATCATTAAAGAGCAAAAGGCTTTAAAATAAAAACATCTGCAAACAAAGTACATCAGTAGAATTTATGGATACCGACTACAAGACTATTCCAAATTTCTACACGTTTTGAGGAAATTAACTCCGCTTCTTCAGGACACAGGAGATGTACAGAAAATGTACATTACAAAAATACTAAAATAACACAATATATGCAAAAATAAGTACAAAATCAAAAAATTACAATATTTGTCAATTAATTGCAACTTACATAGTTGTCCTGGATGTAAGCAATGGCATAAGGCCCTTCTCACACAGAATCATAGAAAGCATATGCACAGGGCAGAAACATGACTGAATGGTATGTTCTAAGGAGACAGCTTGCTATTGGAAGCCATATATCAACTAGTTGCATATTAAAAAGGTATCTTCTCAATACTTTCCCAGAAACATTAGTACAGGCTTCGGAGGTATCCAAAATTGGGTGCAATGCAGAATTGATATCTCCTCCAAATAATAAAAGGCTTTCTTATTATTGAAGGATGACTTTATAAATAAACCCTCCCAAATTTTCTAATGATGCCATTATACATTTTCCTGAGAAATCTGGAATGCCCAGGTTTATGGACCCAGACGGAACATTTTAGAAAGGAACTGGATAAAGCAGTTTATGGTACACCTACTGGTAAAGCCCCTGGTCCAGATAGCTAGACTCTAATATATCATAAAACTTGTTTAGATATTTAGTGATATAACAATGGACTTTGTATAATGTGTCGGTGCTATATAAATACTGGCTAATAATAATTTTGGGCCCCTTTTTTGTAAAAACTTTGAATTCAATGGGCCTGGTTTATTAAAGCTCTCCAGGGCTGGAGAAAATATACTTTCCTGAGTAAACTTGGGTGATCCAGCAAACCTGAAATGGATCTTGTCCAGGATTGAAAATATTTATTAACAAATAGGAATTGATTTTTAAGAAATCCATTCCATGTTTCTGGCCTCAATATTGACCACAGTTATAGATTGGTGTAAATATGAAGAATAATAGCAGTGGGTCTCCTTAGTACTTGCCTCATTGATGTTTTGCCATGGCTATCTAAAATAAAGGGGGGGGGGGAATTATGGCACCCTACTATAGGTTCAACATGGAGAGTGTGCTTTGTTTTTTTTCTCTTGTTTCCAATTATAGATAATCCAGATTTTATGCTGGGGATTGAAGATTTAGGTTCTGTAGATTGAGAGTCCAATCATTTATATAGAGCGCAACATTTTTTTATTCAAGATAATTGGGTTACAAGGAAGGGCTAATATTCCCAGAATTACAATATAATTTGTCGCAATCGAGAGCTATTCAATTACTGTATTTTTGGAGAACACTTCCATTGTAAATTGTTTGCTCAAGCCTCTATACAGTATGAGAAACCTGTGCATAAATTTAGGAGGGGTCAGACATGCTCTTAAATCTATATGTTTTGTTAGTAGAACCCCATGAAGATTTTGTGCCCCCCTTTTTGGAGAAATGGGAGTCAGAATTGGAAAGGTTGTAAACTCCCCAACAACACTCCTGTATCCTGTTCTTTTCTTTTAGTAGTAGGAGAAACTCCATCAATTTAACTTAAATATCCCCAATATTTGTTGGAGATCTGAAACTGGAAAGGGGATGCTTTTACACATTTTTGGTCATGTCTAATTCTTAGCCCATTTAGGCAAAGGTCAGAGCTATAGTACAACAGTTTATGGAATGCTATGTCCCAGACGATGCAGCTTTTTTCTATTTATACCAAAATAGCTTTTCAAATAAAAAAAAAACATATAAAGGTTCAGTGATAGGACATTTGGTAAATGCTGCTAGAGCTTCTTTTCTTTTGTTGTGGAGACATGGTAACCCTTCAACTATTGGTCTATGGTTTAAAAAGATAAATGTGATCTAACAGATGGAGGATCTTACATCTGTAATACATAGTACATAAGAAAGATTTGTTCTTTTCTGGTCTTGGAAACAGTACCAGAACTCCCAGGAATATGGATGTTATGTTTGTACATTGAAGTCAGTAAATTTAGAAATTCACTACTGGGTAGTTGTCACTAAGGCGTTGTCTTGTCAAAGGCTTTTAAAATAGGATTATGAATTAGGATTATAAAATAGGATTATTAATTGTTTATAGTAAATCTGTAAAAGTTATTTACTCAGAGTTATGATGTATGTTGCATAGTAACCCCCCCCCCAAATGAATTACAAGCATTTACAAAGAAACTGCAGTTGACAATTAATAGAAAATAAGTGGATTGTGGCGCATGAGAAATAATGTTTACAAAAATGTAGGTCTTGATGAAATAAATATTGCTTATGTCTAATTAAAATTAGTTTAAATGTAACAAACACCTTTTTCTGAATTTCTCTGCCAAAACTAAAAGCTCAGTCTGTTAAATGGCTTAAAAGGCATGAACAGGGTCTTTTCATAATTTGCCATGCAGAATGGTCATGCAATCTCTTCTTGTTAACGTCATTCCCTGAGAGAATCAGCCTTAGTCCTGATCAAGATGTTTATCGTGGCCATCTTCCAGATAAGAATCAATGAACAAAATATTTATTTATATTTATAAAATGTTTTTTTTCTTTTGTGTGCAAAATACATGACAATTTTTAAGTAGCAAGATGATTAAGTCCAGATAAGTAAGATGCAATAAAAGCAGTAGTCCAATAAGACTGCGAAGGCTGAATCTACACAGACGTTTTCCCTAGCATTTAACCCGATGCTTTAAAAGCCCATGTTTGAAATTCCCATGCATTCCAATAGGCTAATCTACACCAGGATGTTTTCCTGGGACATGTTTTGAGAAAAATAGATAACGTTCCTTGCAAGGTTTTAAAAATTAAAACGCAGGGTAAACATAGGAAAACGCTCCCATTAAATTTAATGGAGACTTTTACGAGCGTTTTTAAGCTTTTTTTTGAACGCTTCTATTGAAAACAATGAGGGCTTTTATATAGGTTTTTAGCAGGACCTTGGAATCTGGAAGCCCCCTTTATTAAGGAGACTCCCAGATCTCCGCCACCTATCCCTGGGGAATGAATACAGGGGTACATTAAACTCCTTTATTTATGCCCTGAAAGGGTTAAAAATATGTGTAAAAAATAAGATGAGGCTTTAATGTTAAATTATTTTATTAAGTGTGTGTGTGTGTTTTGTTTAACTTTTGTTAAACTTTTTTTTTTTTTTTTTACAGCTTATGCTACAAAGAAAGAATGATTCATGACATGAGCACAGCCGTGGGACTCCTGACAGTGTGGAATCCCCAGACACTAGAGGGCAAATGGGAACAAGACTCCCTATTCACCTCTAGTGCTCCGTGCCTGGCTAAGGAAAGGGAAACCCTGATGACGCTTGAGCCGTCATCAAGGATTTCCTTTTCTCAGACATTCAGCACTAGACTTGAATGGGGAGACTTGTCCCTATTCATCTCTAGTGTTGAATGGGTGAGTAATGGGAATCCTTGATGACGTTTGAGCCATTCATCAGAGTTTCCCTTTCCTCAGCCAATCATGGAGTGGAGCAATCAGCAGAGCCCTGCTATCACTTTCTTGATTGCTTCTTGGATGTAGAACACATGCCACAGCCCCGCTTGGGCTGCGGAAGCAATCAGAAAAGCAGCAGAGCAGAGCCTTGCTCCATGATTGGCTGAGAAAAGGGAAGCCCTGATGGTGCTTGGGCTGTCATCAGGGTTTACCTTTTCTCGGCCAGTCAGCACTAGACTTGAATTGTGAGACTTGTCCCTTTTCAAGGGTTTTCCTTTTCTCGGCCAATCACAGAGCACTAGAGGTGAATGGGGAGACTTTTCTTCATTTGCCCTCTAGTGCGTGGGGATTCCACACTGTCAGGAGTCCCATGGCTGTGCTCATGTAATGAATGCAGCTGTGGGAATCATCCTTTCATTGTGGGATAACCTGTAAAAAAGTTACACAAAACACACACATCTAATAAATTACTTTAACATTAAAGTCTGGTCTTCATTTTTACACATATTTTTAACCCATTCAGGGCATGAGTAAGAGGTTTTATGTACCCCTGTACTCATTCCCTAAAAGGGTTAAAAGTAAAGCTTTTATATATGCCTATGCAAAATCGCATCATAGGCATTCATAGGTTTTGTTTTTTTAGTGTTTTAAATGCAAACTTTAAAATGCTTGTAAAAGTGCATATAAACGTATAAATATTTACATGCGTTTTTAAAACCATCTGTGTAGACCCAGCCTAATGGATACTTGTGCTGTTTAGAGTAATCATAGTTACTGTAACTTTGTTGTAACAAATAACCCTGTACATACTGCCTGACCTTAGATTAGTTTCTGATTTAGTATTTTTGAGTATTAGGGTTCAGATACATTTGGAAGCTAGAAACTTGAAAAAAATACAATAATTAATTTATGTAATTCTGCCTTTCTCCTGCATGGGATTTTTCCTGGGACTATAGTGTAATGCAAAGTGTATAAATACAGATTTAAAGTGTTGTGGTACACTACTATATCTGTGTTTACATGCTTTGAGTCATACTGACCCATTAATGTGCTGATGAATGCCAAATATTATTAATAAACTGTATTTATATAGCACTAACATACATACAGTGTTGTACATTAAATAGGTTCATACTTTTTCACATCTGCATAATTTTCCTTTAAAACAACCACAGTTTACTGATAGTTCATATAGTGATGAACTGGTTAGGTGTTTAGGAGAGTCATTTTTTTGAATTACACCACAACACATTTACTTCTTACTTATTTAGTGTTATCATGCATAGTGGTAGATTTCAACACCCTAGTTTTGAGTCGGAGCATATAGGTCAAAGTTGCATTCCCGCCTGTCACTCCACAAGGCAAAATGCACTTTTTGTCAGTTGGGTATCTTACCAACCTCAATAAAAGGAGGAGAGGGAGGGTCAAAAGCTGTTCAATTTCCTTGAACCCCAATCTGCCTTATTTAATGCTATGGTACAGCATAACTGTTGATTGCTGATCAGTACTTTGACATGTTTTATATTTAAATACAACACTGTGGAATACAAGCAAACTACTAAACATAGCTTCACAAATTACTCTAAAGGCTTTCTTTATAAAAAAGAATCTGACATTCCCTCTTTGGAATCTTCCAGATTCATGTGTTTCAATGGCAGTAATTGATTCCCACCAGGAAGTGTTTAAAGGAATGTCAGAGTCACTGTTTTATAAATAGAGCCCAAAATGTAGGTGATCATAAAAGGTAATCAGAAAAGTTTACACCCTAACACCAATGTCTCTAAGTAAACATATAAAACATACAAAAGAGTAAAATCATCAGTTGTTGTATAAAAATTTCCTCCTTTAAGAGCAAAATCTAATGCTAAATCCTGGAGTACTAGGAGATATTAACATCTTGAAAAGCATAAATAATGCAGAGCTTGCTATTCCTGACTCTTGGGAGGAAATGTAGAGCCATTACATGTTCGGTTTGTAACTTTACAGAGTAACTAAGAAGAAAATAATAACCAAGGGGTAGGGGCTATTGTAAAGAAAAAAAATTACCTTGTTGATAACAAGATAACAGGATTCTATCACTGCAGATACAATATTGTAGGAATTATATGCTTTCTCACTAAATAACATTAACCAATGTATGGCATGTTTAGACCAACAATAGATATTAGACCTTTGAAAAGGTTGGTGCTGTTAGATAACATTTGCAGATTGAGTTCAATTCTGTAGTACTGGTATAAGGCGAAAAAGATGGATTTAATGATCTGCCTAGAAAGCCAATTCTGCTTCAAGTGAAAAATTCAGAGTGCCTTAATACATGCAGGCTGGAGGGTGCCATTACTGAAAACGTGAAGGGTATCTGGTAAGATTTTTATTCTAAATCAGAGCTACCCTTATTTATTTTCCTTCGTTCATAAAGCACTAACATAATAAGCACCAATGCCACCACCATTATGCACAATAAGTAGCACTTTATGCAAACCTGTGCATGCATAACTGGTACAAACTATGGCACAAAGCGTCTGATATATTAATGCTCTGTAAGACTGGAGACAATACACTTTCATCAATGAGCCTGGGTAATCCAAAAGAAATGGAATGGATCTGGTCCAGGATTAAAAACATTTGCTAACAAAAAAAGCAAAGGACTTTGAAATCCATTCCAGGTTTGCTGGATCACCCAGGTTAACTGATGAAAGTGTATCCTCTCCTGCTTTGAGAGCTTTAATAAATCAGGTCCAAAGGGAGAAAAGGGCCGTGTCAAATAAAAATTACTTTTTTGAAAGTTTCTATAGTCTCTAGATACTTTTGTTAATGAATCAGATCATCCCTTGAATACCTTACCCCTTTCCACCCCTGAAAAGGTTTTCCCACAGTTTACTAAAATCACCCATAATTTTAATTAAACATTTACACCTTCTACTTTATTATTTGTATATGCACTTTTATGCAACCAGTGCAATAAACTGTGAATCCTAAAAGGGATCTGCCTGGTCAATATCAATCTAAGCTCTGTCTGCAAATGAAGAATGTAAATATACTTACCTTCTTGCTATTAGCACTACTACTAAAAATCAAGAGGAATCTTCAGGAGAGGTCAACACTCGATCTCCTGTCCACTACACCACTCATTAGTTCCTCTCACATTACTCTTGTGTTCAATAGTGGCGCAGGGGTTGGTGGGAGAACCACTGAGTGCTATAGGCAGCATACAGTAGGAAATCAAAGAAACGGCAATAATTGCTTTCCAAACTGATTTCATAAGAGGTTGGTATTGGTGGAGACAGTATGAGAGAATACTTATTTTTTGCAGAAGAATTTAGTGAAGATTTGGTATTGACCTGACATGGACATGAGCTTGAAAAATATAAGGGCTGCCATCACCAACATCCATTGTAAAAATTATAATTGCTTATCATGCTAATCTGACCAGGAACCAAGTCCAAGAAGCTTACAGTCAGGCAAAGTGAGGCAGAATTCTAATATAGGCAGTCTGCTTTACAACTAGGATACAACAAAACACACCATTTCCTTATTCATTTAAAAGATTACCACATAACTACAACCCTATCTATTAATAAATAGAAAAAGGTCAGGACATACCCTAAACAAACTATTTTGTTAATAAAGCAAATGTAAATCAGGAAGGCTAGTCATAAATCCTAAGTACTTAACATAGGGAACGCGTATAGTAATTGTAGGAGCTGCAAGCACAAGATTTGGATTTGAAGTAGTAATGTGGGTTCCTGAACATTAGGTAAAAACTCTACCCAACAAGGCTTTACAATGTTGACAAATACAACAGTGACAGGAAATAGTAACATAGTAGCATCATTAACACTGTATGCAAAATGTGGCTAAAGTTTAAAAGATCAAAATATTCCAAGTCTAAAAGATCCTTATAACCTGAGTCTACTACAGAGATTATTCTGAGACATATTTATATACTTATTTTTACTTTTTATCTACATGCATACACAAATTCATCATTTTAGGCTCATCTTACCATCCCAATTTTGAGCATCTAGAACCACAGGAAGAATGCATGCCATTACAAATGTCCATAAGCGATTGTGATAGTTAGATTGTCTGTGTAAATCAAGAGCAAAAGAAAAAATAGTCAGTAATCAATAAATTGTATCATAACTTAATAAAGAATAAATATATTTATCTTTACCTTGTAATCATCTTGTAAGAGATGAAATGCAGGCTCACAGATAACACATAAACTTGGAGCTTTAGCATAGGACTGCACAGTTTACTAAATTGTAAAATATGCTTCTATCCTCCCTGCTTCACAGAGCAGAGTGAAACAAAGGCAGGTCTGAAGAAATCCAGTGACTCACAGTAATCCCTACTCCAACACTGAAATCTGATTCCTTCAAGATTTTCTTAGGAGACCACTGCCTTTAATCACATGCATAACTCCTCAGTTTATTAGCAAATGTAGTTTTAATAAATTCACTTGGACAGCAGATGAAGTTAAGTGAAATACGTTGCACTCGTTTAACATCAGTCTTACTTTGCTCACATATTCTTTAAATTAGCATATGTTAATTTAGATATATACATTGTAGGCTTATTGTAGGAGATTCTTTGCAAGCGTTGCACCTTAAAGTATCTTCTTTCACAATATATATTTAAAAGCTCTCCAACCTTTTACTCCTAAAAACAATCTGTGAGATTCGGTTTATTTGCCTAGGTGTTAATGTTTTAATGAGCCTAAGTAATTTCTCATCTTTGACTGTTGATCAGACTTTAGCATTTCAACTTCCTAGCAAGTTACAGAGTTGTAAACTGCAACGTGGGGCTAATCTGTGCCAGAGGTTTGTAAACGCAGCAGAGAACTGGACAGATAGCAGAATCTATATTATCAAGTTTGTATTTTCTGTTTGTGTGTTAATTGCACAGCCACCGGCACCATAGTGCATGTGTATTTACCTCTCAAGAATACATTTTTAATAAATGCACCATGTCACATTTCAGTCGCATCTGTACTGATCCTGGTGTAATAGTGATTTCAAGTCCACTGTCTCATTTTCATTCTGAACATTCCCTGAAGTCCTTCCCTTGCACTTTTTTGCATGCTTCCCAATAATATTTTGTTTAACCTCCTGAGCTTTACACTGAGGTCTAGATTTCTGTACCAAAAGTAATCCATTGTTTTTCATGAATTTTTTTTTAAAATTGTAGACCTGTAACTTACAGAAATATGTCCGAACAGGGGTTCTAGTAGATATTATGAATATAAAAAATGTTTGAAACACACAATCATTTAAAAAAAAAAATTACTTTTAATAAAATTAA
>NC_092862.1:81285607-81321539 GCF_032062135.1 Pyxicephalus adspersus | reverse complement strand
CGGCGGAACACAAGATGCCAGCCGGCATCTTACCGGTCCCGCTGGCACCCGACGCTGGAGAGGGAGATCGACGGACGACGCTGAACGGAGGACAACGCTGGAATACGAAAACGACGCTGGATGAGCACAGGGGGACGAGGTAAGTAAGGATGGGAAAAATCTCGGGGTTAACCATCCTTGCAATTTTTTTGTGCCCAAACGAAGGTCGGGCTTAACGGCAAGGTGGTTAATCTCTCAGTTTATCTTCAACTGTCCCTAATTTCATTAACAATCTACTCTCCTGTGCACACTTTAACATGCACACCTTTGCCAGTATTTATAAATGAATCCCTTATCATAGCCTCCACAATTTTCAATAGCACATCTTGCTGGTTGTGGTGCTCAGAATTATAAAATTCTGACTGACCAGGTTTTGTCTGAACAGTCAAAAAAAATCTAAGAGTCCAAGTTGGAATTCTAAGTCAGAATTCAAATTTTTTTTTCTTAGATTTTGAATGCCAAAACTTCTTTGAGACTGTGTGCTTTTAAACTCTGATTTTTTGTGTTCTTCCAGTGCCTACAAAAGAAAAAAACCATGACAATACCAAAGCATTTGTAATTGCAACAATTTTGTGGGAGAAGTGGTGCATTTTATTTTACATAAATGCAGGGATGACAATATTTTTATATTTAACTATGTATACACACATGTGGTAAGCGCGCCTAATAAAATACAAAGGGAACGACAGTGAATTATACTTAAGAGAAAGTTGATTTCATTGTTATTCAGATTCACTGGACTCTCTCCAGCACTCAATCTGGCAATGATGTGGTCTTTAACCATAATGATCTTTGTGAGCACTTACTAGGTTTACACAGCTTTTTCTATGCCAATACCCAGAAGAGTGACTGGGAGAGGAGAGGACCATCCAATGAGAACAAGCTCAAAATATAGGGTCCAAGAAGAGCAAACTATATATGTCTGGGACTTATGGTTCATCAGAACCACAAAAAGAGGGTTTCCAGGCTTTCCTGTGGCTGTTTAGAAGATGACCCACTCCAAACAGAATATAGCGCTAAATTTTATTAATAATATTATTATTATTATTCATAATAATTAACGAGATTTATATAACGCCAACATATTACACAGCGCTGTACATTAAATAGGGGGTGCAAATGACAGACGAATACAGATAGTGACACAAGAGGAGACCTGGAAATGTTCTGAATATGGGGGGTAAATGAGAGGGCAGAATCAAAGGTGACGCCAAGACAACATGCCTGAGAGGAGGGATGAATAACAGTGTTGAGTTTCAGACACTGTTGAGGTTGAGTTTCAGAAACTTTTAGGTTTCTGGAAGAACTGGAGCGAAAGAGAGAATTTGTTAATGGGTTTGGCAATTCCTCTACCCAGGATAGAACCTCTGAGAGCAGAAGAGGTTTCTTTCCTGAGAAATGAACCAGTAATCTAAATGAGATGTTTGGGAGCAGAGGAACTACTGCACCCAGCATACCATAACAACATTAAAAAATATCTGTACATACAGAATAGAAATAACAATAGGTTTATAAAGTAAATGTTTATTACCAGCATAAGCAATCAACATCCATGATTAGTACATGAACAAATAAACCCAGCAAGAGTCCTGGTGTAGTTGTATACACACATGCAGAGCAAACATACCTCCAGGTACAGATTGTAGCAAAGTTCAGTTGCATTGGTCCCTGATGATGAGCTCAGATGCGGCATCAGCTGGAATCAGGATCGTGGTGATGAGGAGATCCAACAGGCACTGGAACAGCCTGAAAAGTAGCTTGTCTTTAAAAAAGTCAGCAGTTTGAAACTGGAACTCAGTGTCAGCCTATCTACTCAGCCACTCAGTCCCTAAAGAGTCTCTATGCTGCTGCTGCTGCTGCAACGGGACCGAACCGGATCTCCCTATGGGACGTTGGTTGCCTAACCTGGCTCTATCCTATTCTGATTTAAGGAGCTCTGCACTAATTCTAACTAAGCTCCAAGACCAAGAGGGGACTACAGTTATTCAAAGTACTGGTAGCTGTATATAAACTCTAATACGGATAGGTTCACCTAACAGCATGATTACAAGGTGAATCACTTCAATTACACAGACCTGTATCTACTCAGCTCTGTGCAGACAACAGTAACGAATATCGCACACTTACCTGTTGCTTTCTTCCTCTGGTCTTGAAGATCCCATAAAGTAATCCTGCAACAAGCACTTCTGTATAGGTGGTCATGTGCTCCAATTCTGACAGTATTACCTGGAACCCTTCTTATATATTACTCATAGTTCTCCAGTCTGGGGTTTCTCAATGGAAAAATTGTTTTCTTAATTAGAGATTAAGAATATAATCATATTTCTTTTGTTACCTGTTCAACAAAGGTATTAATATTCAGATTTAAGTTTTAGGCTGGAAAACAGGTTTATTTATGCTTTAGTTTTGGAAGAAAGGGTGGTATGCAGTGCCTTTGTAGCAATTCCTGTTTTCCCACTGCCTCTGTTTCCAAATCATCAATGAACTTGGTCTCAGATGACTTATTCTCATTTAGTAATTGTAAAAGGTTTTTTGAATTTTGAAAATCTCTTGTATTAAAATTCTCTATGATTGAACTTTCTTCAGAATGTATTTGTTTTTTTCGGTCATAAAATATTTTGATAAGCAAAGAGTGTGCAAGAAGATGCACGCCCTTGATCACTTCAACATCAATAAAGGTTAACTCCAGACAAAAGCTAAAGCCCAAGTGTGGTATTTCCTTCTGGGAAGACAATAATTCAAATGAAGAAAGATTGATTATTGCTAACTGATTAGTGGATTCAATGTTGAAAGACCTGAGCACTTTAGGAATAATCATGTTGGTGGTTGGCTTGTGGGTGAATTGGGTAAAAAAGAGAAAGATAGAGGAGAGGGATGTGCTGTAGAACTGAATTTAGGTTTCCCTGATCCTTATTCCCATTATTCTGTGAGTGAGTGTCAGTGTGGTATGATGATTTCTCAACAATGTGTTAGGACCGAGTGTAGAGTTCCTGTCAGACGAAGGGATGATCTTTGTTTATGTGAAGTTTCTTACCCTTCTGGTAAGGAATGACCTTTAAAATTTTTGGTTTATTAAAACTAGGTGGTATTCTAACCTGTGATGATGATGAGTCAAATTCTGACTCCTCACTTGCCAATGTGAATTAAGATAATTGATATGCAATTAATTTTCTATTTTTTAGCTCATTTGTTATTCTTGTAGGCCCTAACCTTTTCAAACGCCAATTTGTCCTTTTAAAACTTAATATACTTTTTAGTGAACAAATTAACATTAAATTGGTGCATGTGTGTTTTTAGTTCTTTATTTTTATATTTGAGCTTTGCTGAGCCAATTATCTCATTATATTTATTTAAAATTCTTCTATTTCATAATCCAACCTTTTTGATTCCTGTTGATAGTAATAAACTAGTTTAGACATTTAATCATACAAACATTTTTTTCAAGATTTTTTCACAATCTTGTTTGATTATTTCAAAATTTTTGACACTCTAAGCCCTGTTGGGCTACATTCATTTGATATGTATTTCTTCAGATATTTAATATGCAATGACACAGACAAATTTTTTTCTAGGAGACATTTGTAATTGTAAAATACGCGACTAAATATCCATTAGTTCTGCACACGATTCGCCACAAATATATACATATTGAAAAACAAAAATACAAAACGATAACCAAATAATATCAAACAATAATCAACTTAATAATAAACACCAATCCGGAACATATTAGATAGTGAGGGTTTTAGCCCCTTCAAAACATTATAATCATAAACATCATAATGATCCAATTAGGATTCAACCTTGTGGGGTGAAATTATGAAGATTTTTTTAAAATGTTGTTTTGGATATAGATCAGAGGTCAGTCAGAGGCCATTTCGCTACCCTTATCTGGCAGATACTGAGTTTTGCCACACCTGTGGATCTGGAAGGATGTGCTGCTAGTTACTGTAAGGAACTTACCCGCCCTGCGAGCCCGCGGTGTCCCTGGGGTTCCCAGCCACAGTAGCAGGCAACATGGCCGAGGCTGCTGTCCTGCTCGCAGCTTGTCTGTCTCTACAGGCGGAGGGATCCGCCCTGGCCAAAGTACTGTTCAGCCAGGCAGCAGCCCTTGCATCCCTTTGGATGTGGTTCCTGCTCCCAGCACTCCTTTGCAAGTGCAAAGTAGTGCAGGTCCTAGGGGTACTGTGGGAAGAGGTGCGCGTGTCACCATGCGTCCCTCTTGTACCCCCCGAGGGCGTGGCACTCGGCTGCCTCGCCCTAGGGCGGGACAGAGTTATGAAGTTTGAATTCCCTGCGGCCAATCAGCTGCAGGGGATTTACTCAGTCTCCTATCAGACAGTGCCAGGTGGCGCAAGGTGATTGGTCATCCTGGCCATTTAAGGAGAGCCTGTCCATTACACCATTGCCCGATATAGCCTCTGTTACCACAGTGTGCTTGGGTGTGTCTTGTATATGTTAAACTTTATCTGCTTGTCATCTCCTCAGTGACCTGGTCTGAAACTAACTCTGATTGAACTCTGCCAGCCCTGACCTCGGATTGTTATTGACCATTCTGCCTGCTGCCAGCCCTGACCTCGGATTGTTACTGACCTGCATTTGCCTTATCCTTCTGTACCTTGCTTGATTGAAATTAACCCTTGCTGTGCTGTGCCGCTTTGAATAAACCTGATTCAAGGATATCTGGAGTTGGTTGTGGTTTGTGTGCCCAGGCGCATTACAGTTACTGGGATGATAGAGAAGAATACCTGATAAGCGAGAAATATATTTCTGTGATGACAGAGAGGAATACCTTATAAGGGAGAAATAATTCTGTGTACATATTATTAGACACAGGCCCTAAAGTGTAATTCTAGCCTCTACTGCTCTAACTTTAAGAGGGAATCTAACAGTGATACTCATACACACGCAACAATATCACACACACATGTACACCCATGTATACACACATATATCCTACATTTTTTTCAAGGTCTTTTGTTTACTTTTTTTTAAAAGAGATATATATTTATATTGTGAGACAGTGACTGGAAAAGTAGTAGAAAATCGTTATATTTCACCTAGGTTTCTTTCATATACAACACTGTACTAGGCTACAGGAAGTGAATATCTCAACTAGGAAATGCTGGGTGAGATATCAGAAATCCAGGAAAGATGGGTTGCCTTAGCAAAACATTGTTTGCTGAGGACTTTGGTAAATGGTGTTGTCGGGTCTGGATTTTGATGGAATGATGAGCAGGTTGGTAGTGGGGCTCCTCATTCCCTTCCTGTCCAAAACAGGTTTCCTATATAGCTCTCGGTCAGGTGATGGAGATCAGCTCATTTCTGGGATTTAAAGGTCTGCACTATGAGCGTGTGTGTGGGGGTGGGGGGACTGGTTGAACAGACTGTCTTTCACTATTGCTGCTGAAGTCTGGTAAAAAGACAAAAAGGAGTTGTGTCGTGTGGCTGGTAGTAGGCCGCTCGTATAGAAAGGGTCATCTTGTGTTTAGTTAGTGCTCAGCCGAGCAGGAATTTATTTTTTGTTTTTGCCTGTATGTTGAGATGTTATATTTTGCTTGTGGATGAAAATAAAGAAAACAGGCAAATCCCTGTGTGAACTGTGCCGTTGTGTCACTGTCTCTGACTGCTGTGCCTACCACTATTGAGCTGACCCCCCCACAATATACACACACGTTCATACATATACACACACATTAGGCCAATTAATTTGCACCATTCAACTAAAACTGTTTTAGTCTGAGATTGTAAACAAGTAAGTAATTTATTAGAGTACAAACCATGTTAACCCTACTTAACCTAATCAACCATGCCACATCCTAATGTCTGTACAACAAAAAAATAGAGAGTAGGACTTTTAAGGCTTTGCATTCCCAATAATTGAAACAAATCCCCCAATCGTATCATACGTCCTGGAGTTCGGGACCACATGGGGCAGCGTGCCTGGGCAGTCAAAGACAATCTCCAGGGGGCCCAGGGGCGACAGAGAGTATGGTACGACAGGGGTGCCCGATAACGTAATTTCTTTATAGGACAAAAGGTTTTAGTATTGAAGCCCGGGAACCAGGATAAACTGCAGGCTTCCTGGCAGGGAACCTATAAGGTGATAGAGAAGCTGTGAGATACCACTTATGTCATCGCCAGATGTAAGGATGAGAGGTTAAAAAGAGCCTTTCATATTAATATATTGAAAGAATACTTAAGAGAGACCGGAGAATGTGTCCGCTGTATGTAGCCCAGCCATGGAGGACCCTGACAACCTACCCCTACTAGACCCCTTAGAGAAGGGGTCACCCACCAATCTCCTTAACCAGGTTCAATTAGGGGACAAACTCACTCCCACTGAGAGGGAACAGTTGCACACCCTATTACAGGCTAAGAGCCTTACTTTTTCCCAAGAGCCTGGGTACACCACTCTCGCGACTCACAGAGTAGAAACCCATGGACAAGCCCCACTCCGACAGGCCCCTTTCTGCATCCCGGAAGCAGTCCGAGAGGGGATGCGGAAGGAAATTCAGGAGATGCTGAGGTTGGGGGTAATCAAACCTTCAGACAGCCCCTGGGCATCCCTGGTTGTCTTAGTGCCCAAGCAAGATGGTACCACAAGATTCTGTGTGGACTACCGCAAGTTAAATGACAGGACGTTTACTGATGCCTACCCTATGCCCCGAGTAGAAGAGGTTTTGGATCGCATAGCCAGGGGACACTATCTAACCACCATTGATCTCTGTAAGGGTTACTGGCAAATTCCCCTAGCCGAGGAGGCAATCCCCAAGTCGGCCTTTGTCACCCCGTTTGGCTTGTACCAGTTTAGGGTCATGCCGTTCGGGATGAAGAATGCCCCAGCCACGTTCCTGCGCTTGGTGGATAGACTCCTTGATGGCTTCCAGGATTTCACTTGTGCGTACCTGGATGACATAGCAATCTACAGTGAGTCCTGGGAGGAACATTTAGCTCACATTGGAACGGTGCTGGACCAGATTCGGGCCGCTGGCCTGACTCTGATGGCAGAGGTCCAGTACCTGGGACACCGGGTGGGATGTGGGAAACAGCGACCTGAGCCCGCTAAGATTGAGGCTGTCGCTAACTGGCCCACACCTCGCACCAAGACCCAAGTACTGGCCTTCCTGGGCACAGCTGGGTACTACCGACGCTTTGTGCCAGACTATAGCACCATCACCAAACCCCTGACTGATCTGACCAAGAAAAATTTATTCCGACTGGTCCGGTGGTCCCCTGACTGTGAAATTGCATTCCAAGCACTTAAGACGGCATTAGTTCATGCTCCCCTCTTGGCTGCCGCAGTCTCTAACAAACGCTTTATTGTTCATATAGACACTTCAATGTTTGGACTTGGAGGAGAACACCCTGTCGCCTACATTGGTAGAAAGCTTCTTCCCTGAGAGGTCAGCTATGCGGCGGTGGAGAAGGAGTGCTTAGCCCTGGTGTGGGCCCTAAAGCTATTGACTCCACATTCATAACACGTTCACTCTTGTTACAGACCATAATCCGCTTGTGTAGCTAAACCGTGTTGCAGGGGACAATGGCCGGCTACTAAGATGTAGTTTGGCACTCCAACTCTACAACTTTACCATCCAGTACCGGCCTGGAAAACAGAATGGCAACGCGGATGGATTATCCCGGCAGACTGATCTCCACCCCAAATAACAGAGAATGGACAGCCCCAGGGTGCCCCGAAAAGGGTCAAACCGGGTCTGCCAGCGTGTTCCACTAAAAGGGAGCCATGTAACAAAGGCCCTCTGTTTGTCTGTTGAGATGATTGGGTTACATACGGTGTCTGACCTAATTATCTTCCAGACAGAGGAGAGACATTGTGTGTTCAGTACGGGAGACTTTATAAACAATGTGGTTTTACTGTCTGGAGATGAGCAGGTTACGTCCGGTGTCTGACCTAATTATCTCCCAGACAGAGGGAAGACATTGGGTGGGAGTGTCCCGGATTGTGTGGGTATTTCCATTGGTCGGTGTGTCTATCGCCTAGTTCTCCATCAGGTCCAGATGGGAGGTCCCCTTGCATGGGGACTTGTTTATAATACCAAGTGTGGCATCAATAAAGTGTTCTTTTTTCTTTTTCACCCTAAACTCACACCCTCAACTGGTGTCTTGATACCGTTACTGGAGGAACTAAGGTTCAATTATTAGTATGTATTTATACATTGCCAAAAATTCATAAGAACCTTCAAAACCCCACGGGCCGACCAATAGTGTCTGGAATACAATCAATAGCTTCACATGCAAGTGAACTCGTGGATGCCTACTTACAACCATTAGTAATACAAATGCCCTCATTTCTAAAGGACACCATAGAGCTGCTTAAATCAAAGAAAAACTTACAGGCCCCATCCAACACCACCCTAGTAACAATAGATGTGGAAGTGCTCTATACCAGTATACCCCACGAGAAAGGCCTTGCTATGATATCCCAGTGCCTCACTAGACATCGACCGATGGCTTATGAAAAAAACAACTTTATCCTACGATTATTGAAATACATCCTGGAAAGGAATGTGTTTACATTCGACGGAACCATGTATCTTCAAATCCAAGGCGCTGCCATGGGGACCAAATGTGCTCCCTCTTACGCTAATCTCTATCTCAGGGAATGGGAGTGGGAACTCTTTTCCATGATTTCTACCACCCACTTTGGTCCCCACATATTCTCATGGCAACGATGTCCTCATACTCTGGATAGGTCCCACACATCTAATTATTCAGTTCGTTCAAATGCTTCAACGTAACGATTACAATTTGAAATTCATGTCAGAACAAAGTATAACATGTTAACCACCTCCTTGTATAGAAACTGTACAGCAGGGAAAACAATCATGCACGCTAAGAGTGCCTACCCTCAATCACTTATCAAAAGTATTCTTTATAAGTCAATATTTGCGTGCAAGACGCAACTGCTCATCAGATACAACATTTAAAACAGAAGAAAAAGCTGTCCAGGAGAGACTCATCCAACGTGGCTACCCCAAAAAAATACTAAGAAAAGCTTATCAGAAAGTGTATCTTCTCTCTAGAAACAATCTGTTGACAGACAAACCAAGACGCACTGTAACACGTCAATCAGTAACAAGAATTATCACCACATTCAACCAACAACACCGATCCATCCAAAATATTCTCCAAAGCACTGGCATATTCTGAAGGTTGACCCTACAGCCACTAAATACCTAGGTGACAGACCCCAATTGACATTTCGCAAAACACCATCTTTGAAAGACCAACTTGTGTCGAGCCATTTCTCCTCCAGCATCCTAACTACAAACAACACCAGAGGCACTTTCAGATGTGGTCGATGCACTCGGTGCAAATGGATCACAGAGTCTATGAATGTAGTACTACCAAATGGATACACACACCGCCCAAGGCACTATATGGATTGTTAAACTTCGGGTGTCATTTACATTCACTTGTGTATGTGGCGCCTACTATATAGGGAAAACGAAGAGACCCCTACGAAAACGCATTTACCAGCATATCTATGCCATATATGCCAAAAGCGGTACACTGTTTTCATGATTTTTTTTTTTTTTTAATTGTAGCTGTAACTTCTGTAACTTACAGAAATATGTCCAAACAAGGGTCTAGTAGATATCTTGAATATAATAAAGTTTGAAACATACAATCATGTAAAAAAAAAATTTACTTTAATAATAAAATTAAATAAAAAACACAAAAATCAGCTTAATAAGAATGCATAAATAAATAAAAAATACTGAAAATGCAATAATTCGGTATACTGTATAGTAGTATATTTTTCTAAAACACCTCCCTAGTGTGGTAAATTTTAAAACAGAGTCCAACGTCACATACCCATAGACAAATTGATCTGGGTTTTGCTGTCCCCCATAACATACCAGATCTATTCATTCACACATTACACACAATACGGGTCTAAAAGATCCACTATCTTTCTTTGACCTCACACAAACATCCTCTACATACACACATTCCCCTCATATTATTCCTTCCATTCAACCACCCTCACAAATTAACCCTCACATTATGCACCTTCAGATGTCATCCCTTATACTTGCAAACCCGCCCCCTGCAGCATCCTCATTCTAAACATCTCTGTTAGACTTTCCACATCCACCACTGTCTGATCTATCCATGTTACGTCACTAGGTTCACTCCCCAAATCGCCCCTATTTTAAATAGGGGGGCACCATAAACTTTCCCAATACCATGTAAGGGATCTATGCCTTAGAAATCTCCCGGCGCATGCTCATTCTCATCTCGCACGCGCCCTACGTCCATCCCATACCCTTTATTACAACAACCAGGGCGGAAGTGTTCATATATACTACAGCGCACGCGCAACTACATCAAAATCTCGTGGGCACTTGAAAGACAGACACTGACACTGTCCTTCCATGCGGTTTTTTTTTTTTATACAGCCCCTCCGCTGCACACAACAGCTCTGCATTTGGTCCTTCAACAGCCATACCAGGTACAGCCTATTTTCTTCCTCAACCCTTTCCATCTCTTCATGTTATTTCACTTGTGACTGTACATTCTAAGCCTACCAACACTTTCTGGTTAAAGTCCCCATTAACCAACACTCCATTCACTAATAGAACCAATCAACCAATCTGTTCTACTCTAGGCACCTAGCTCTGTCCGAGTCTCCTACCCAACCCAGAGCACCAATACCCACTATATTAGCAATATTAGCAGTATCACCATCCACTATTCTATTTTGCTTGCACCTTGTTGCCAACATTTTTTTATATAATAATTGTACTTACTTCAAACTTTATCTACCACCATAATTCTCCTTTTCCAGATCCTATTGGCACTTTTGAGTGCATCCCCCCTGTTAACTCCAATTCATCTCACAACATCATGTAAGAAACTTTTACTACACCAATACAGTCAGTTATTACCATCTTTATTTACCAATACCACAATAGTGTTTTTGAGTTATAGCAGAACCCACATGAAATTATGACTGCTCTGCCATTCATACAAATTATGACATTCTAGATGGTCTAAACCTGTTTTTCTAATATTGATACAATATATTGTTGAATCACATGTGCCACACTATGTTTACCACATGATTTCAACTGATTTCCACTATGATTGCACTGTTTTATTTTATTCTAATTTAATATGGTACCTTTTTGATTTAAAACATTGATATAATTCATTGCCAGATTACACATGTTGTGTAGCTATCACTATTAGATGACAATTGAGATTGCATCAATTTATGTCTACTTTGTGTATTGAATTTGATCACATCTTCAAAAGTTTATTATTATATATAATATATAATTTATCATATTTTATCTATTTCGAACATGAATTAATGTATTCATTTAATATGCTTATATGCAGCCTGCGACCTCTTTTGCAAAGTCCCCTGAAGAAGCCCTCAGAGGCGAAACGCGTTGGGAAATAAACTTTAAAATTACTTTAATATATTCAGAGATGTTGTGTCTAGCTACCAGGTCAAAAGGAACCCCCATGTTTTAAAACATAGTGGGGTTGACCTTATTTGTGTTTGTATGCTGAACAATATGAGTCTTGTTTTATATTATGTATATTCCTGAAATCAGGAACAAATGTGTACACAATTTTCAAATACATTGCCACATTAAACAAATACCCTGGCTTTTCTTCTTTCTTCCTGTTCTCGCATTGGTTAACATCAGGGTATGTGGCCCACCTTGATCAATGGAATTTAATTAGCAAACTTCTTCCTCTTATGAAATTCAAATATTAGTGGACAAGGATGTATTATTTTTGTGTGAGATGTCTGTGAGGAGTTTGATGGATGATGTCGACCCCTGACTTGTCTCCCTCAGTCCTGAAAAAGGTTTCCATGCTTCCTGTCAGCCATCTCATCATGGATGTCTGAAACTCAATCTGGATAAAACCGAACTAATCATCTTGCCACCCTCAAATTCCAAATCTCCCCCTGAGATATTCCTAACAGTCAACAACACAGTCATTCCTCCCTCCCCTCAGGCACGTTGTCTTGGCGTCACCTTCGATTCTGCCCTCTCATTTACCCCCCATATTTAGAACATTTCCAGGTCCTGTTACTTTAACCTAAGCAACATCTCCAAAATTCGGCCCTAGTTGTCCCAAGAGACCACCAAACTCTTTGTACATGCTCTCATCATCTCTCGTCTGGACTACTGCAACATCCTCCTCTCTGGTATTCCACTAACCCGACTCTCTATATAATCTATTATGAATGCTGCAGCCAGACTTATCCATCCTTCCCACCACTGCACTTCTGCTACATCTCTTTGTAGTTCCCTTCATTGGCTTCCATTTCACCTAAGAATCAAATTCAAGCTCCTGTGCTTTGCCTGCAAATCTCTACACAGCTCCTGTCCAACCCTCCTTTCTGACCTGGTATAAAAATACACCCCTATCCGCTCTCTTCGCTCCTCCAAATACCTAATAATGACTTCCTCAATCATAACCTCATCACATGCACAGCTCGAAGATATTTCCAGAGCTTCCCCATTTCTCTTGAATGGTCTTCCTTGTCCCATTCAGCTTGCTCCTACATTCCACTCATTTAAAAGAGCACTCAAAACACACTTTTTCAGACTTGCCTACCCGTCTTCTTCTGTCTCTTAAAACACTCATCACTACCCATCACTCCATATCTCCCCTCCATATCTCCCCTCCGATTGTGTGAGACTTCCCCCACGGCCTAGATTGTAAGCTCTTCAGGGCAGGGTCCGCTTCTCCGCCTGTGTCACTGTCTGTAACTGTCTGTCATTTGCTAACCCTATCTTTGTACAGCGCTGCGTAATATGTTGGCGCTATATAAAACCTGTTTTTTAATAATTTTAATCATAACAACTTTGTCTTCTTTTTTTTTGTGCATACATGGATATAAATTTTATCAAAAGTACCAAACATTTTTTATCCATTCATTCATTATCAGCAATGGAGTTAGAAATCTTGAAATTAGGTCAAAGTTTCTGTCCCTCAGACCAGATTGATAAATTTGAATTTGAATGAATGATTTTGAACAAAAATTAAGACCAACTCCTCGGTTCCTATTGTTCCCCTTACCCTATGAATTGATAATATATTGATGTATGTTTGCTTTTCATCTTTGCACTGATTTAATATCTTCTCCCTGTTTGTTTCCCATTGTTGAAAATCCCTAAATAAAGAATGTTTAAAAAAAAAATTATGACCAAATTATCTACCTCCAGGTACCCTTAGTGCCCTTTATTATGGCCAACCTGTACCTGGATGAGATGGAAATGAGACATCTTTTCAGTTAAATTTATGTAAATATATCTTTGCCATATCAAAATATCTGGTGACAATATATTGAGGATGTGTTGATCATTTGGAACGGCACAGAAGAATTTTTTGAAAAAGTAAACAATTAAAATCTCGGGAAAAACAGACATAAGACAGACACCACCACCCTTTCGTTTGACTCTGTCTTTACAAAAGAGAGTATACCCAGGAATATTGACAGCCAAGTCACGTGAAGAACAAAGCCAGGATTCAGCAAGCCCAACTAAAGCTACGTACACACTTCCAATTTTTATCGTTGGTAAACGAATGACGAACGATCCTGCGCGATATCTGCGAACGATCGTATGGCACCGATCCTGTACCTACAGATAACGACACAATCGTTCAAAGATATTGTACACACGATAGATGCGATCGTTTGAACGATACAGGAAGTGACGTGCACCACAGGAAGTGAGCGAACGTTCGTTCAGCGAGCATGCTCAGACCATGGACGATCACTGAACGACCGTACACACGATAGATGGTCAACGATCGTCATCCAATCCGATCCGCCAGTCCGTTCATTTCCAACAACTATCCTCGTTCGTCGGCGTCGTTGGTTACTTTTTTTACGAACGATTTTTGGCCAATCGGACGTTCGTTCGTCGTTCATTTCCAACGATAAAAATTGGAAGTGTGTACGCAGCTTAAGTCATAATTCTCCTCACTCATTAAGGCTTCCAACTCCCCTATTTTGTTTGCCAGACTTCTAGCATTGGTGAACAGTCCCTTTAAACCATTACTGCATTAACCATCGCTGTTTGCCAAATCCTTTTGTTTTCAAGTACAATTAGTACTGCACAATCCAATGTTTGTTTGAAAAATGGGAAGCTCCTTACAATTATCCATAACACTCCCCCCAACTATCCCTAATTCACCTTCCACTAGTGTCTGACCCCTGACTAACCTTTCTGCCATCTTATTTACCTGTCCCACCCCCTCTGTCCTAGTTTAAATATCCCACCAACATTCCCCTAAATCTTTCCCCTGGCAGAGCAGACCCCTTTTCATTTAGGTGCAAACCATATCTGGCATACAGGTTGTACCCCAATGAAAAGTCAGCCCAGTGCTCTATGAACCCAAACCCTTCCCTTTTGCACCAGGACTCAAGCCATGCATTTAGCTGTCTAAGCTACCTCTGCCTTTCCTGTGTTGCGCATGGCACAGGCAATATTCCAGGGAACATAGCCTTGGAGGTCCTTTTTTCAGCTTGAAACCTAATTCCCTAAACTGATTTTTAAGGGTCCTCCATCTTCCATCTATATTGTCATTGGTTCCAACATGGACCAAGACAGCTGGGTCCTGTTCAGACCCTCCCAGTAGTTTGTCCACTCGGGGAGCCACTGTTTTCACAAGCCAAACTCAAGATGAGTGCCCCAGGAACTTAAATCACCTGTGAAGCCTTGATTACTCCCCCTTAGAGGTCAGCAAGGAAAATAAAAAAGCTGTTTAAAACAAAACTGACAGTCTTCCTTAAGAAGAGACGTTTAAGGGGGGATATGATCACCCTGTGTAAATATATAAACGGTCCATATTGAGAACTCTCTTCCCCATTACTCACTTTTGAGATCATTACAAAGAACAAGAGGGCACTCTTTGCGTCTAGAGGAAAAGAAGTTTAAGCTCCGGATAAGGAAGGGATTCTTCACTGTAAGGTCTTTGAAAATGTGGAATCGGCTCCCTCAGGAAGTAGTTTCAGCAACTAATATAGATTGCTTTAAGAAAAACCTGGATGCTTTTCTAGAATCACAGAATATAACTGGGTATTAAGGCTTCAAAGTAAAAACAACAGACTGTTGATCCAGGGAAAATCCCATTGCCTCACGGAATCAAGAAGGAATTTTTTTCCCCTGTTGAAGCTAATTGTAACAGGGTTTTTTTTGCCTTCCTCTGGACCAACTATGTCCTAAAGGATTTTATATCTGGGATATGTTTATTTCTCTAGTGGTTGAACTTGATGGACTTATGTCTTTTTTCAACCTAACCTACCTACTATGTAAAAATCCTAAGTTTACAATGCATTATAATATAAGTGTTATTTCCTTTTTAGACATTGAGATTCGAGTAAATTTGGACCCGACATTATCCTCAAATTTGTATAGAAAACTGACACCAGGCAATACAATTTTGTCTGCCATAAGTGCACATCCTACTAAGCTAAAAAATAGAATTTCATATTCGCAATATTTGAGTATCAGGAGAAATTGTTCTAATGATGATCACTTCAAATTAGCGGCAAACGATTTACAGAATAGATTATTAAAACGAGGGTATAGTAAAAAATACTTAAAAGGCCCTTATTAATAATAGATCGTAAAATAAAAAAGCGCTTACACTTTACCCTCCATTTATGTATTGTGAACTACCATCGTTGAAGGACAAACCTGTATGGAGCAATTTTTATTTTTTTTAAATATAATATATTGTTGTTTTTAAATATATTTTTATTAAGTTTATACAAATATATTATCATACAAAGGAAAGAATACAAAAATCAAACAATTAAGCCCGGCAAAGGCACATGAACCATTCTCGTGGACATGGCATAGATATTCTTGATAAACAACAAAATAACAACAATAAACTAAGGGAATATTTTACCTCTAACACATTTTTGTTTATGGGCAGTGGGCCACCAGTGCCACACCAGGTATAACATAAAAATAACACATTTATGCCTATATAAGAATACAATTAGTACTTATTTAAAAGTATGTTAACTTTAGGAATACAATTAGTACCCATTTAAAAGTATGTTAACACACAACAAACAGACAAACAAACAAACAAGCCTAGCGAATAAAATTAAGAAAAGGAATGAAGGGAGAGGGAAAGTGTAAAGAGGGGAAAGAAAAAAATATATATTTTAAAAACACGTTTATACCTCAAGATACAAAACACACATAGCCTGTAAGCCCACAGACCAAATAAAGCCCATTTATATAACATAAGTGTGGATTTGAGGGGAATCTTTAAACCCATCCTATGCCATCCAAGTCATCCCAAACTGTTCCAACCTATCCTCATCTTCTGCTACTAATTTTTCCATATGACATATTTTTTCAACTTTGGTGAACCATTCCTTAATAGACAGAATCGTCACCTGCCTCCAATACCTAGGTAAAGGAATCCAGGCAGCGGTAAGAAAGTGGCGAACTACATAACGTTTGATGGATTTATTTGAGCCTGGGATCATAGATAAAAGAGTCACTCTGGAACTATTGCCAACATCAGAGCCTGTACAGTCATTATACAACTTAATAATAGTTTCCCAGAAATGGCACATGGCTGGACACTCCCACCAGATATGTAACATGGAACCTCTCTGAGTGAGCACCGTCAACATCTCTCTGAGTGTACTGAAGATATACAATGAAGATCCACAGGACAAAGGTACCACGCGACAAGATCTTATATTTAGTTTCTTGGGCCCTGCAGGTAAGAGTAAGTTTTTATGTAAAAATAAAAGATTTCTCCCAATCATCTGCTGTCACTGGTAGTGTTGTTGTTCGAATTCAGGTCGTCCTCATGTTCGACCCAAATATGACCCTTCGAATTTGGGTGGACCTGACACAAATTTTGCTGGATTCGAAGCCCCGAATTTGACCCTCTCACAATGCCTAGGCACCTCCCCCATGATGCCTAGGGCCCTCCAATAACAGCAGGGATGCTCCCCTTAATGTTTGTTTTGGCAGGCAGCGGATTGGCTGTCTGCCACTGCATGTCACACAGGCAGCCATTGACCTATATAAGGCCAGGGTGTGCCTGCATTTACCATCCCTGACAGAGATTTGCTAGGATCACAACCTCTCTGTGCTGCTTGGCTTGCTTTGTCAAACTGAAAAAAGTGGTTTACTTTGTTAGACTTGTGTCACATTCACACTATTAGTCAGATAAATTGTTAGATTGTACTGTATTGGTGCAGTCCTGAAATATACTGTACTCAGATAGGTAGAGTGTTTCACCTTTTAGCTAGATGGATAGATACATTGATAGATAAATAAATAGTCAGTCAGTGTGTTACATACACGCAGCCAGAGGCAGGGAACCCCCCTGACTGCTTGCACAGTATCACACTTGCACTGGGAGACAGACACATAGACGCAGTGTATACTGCAGTATATAGTTTGTATACTGTGCTGCATATTACAAGCGTCACCACTGAAGGAAAGTGATGCATACAACACACACAGCGCACTTGCATTTTTTGTGTCAACCCCCCCCCCCCCAATAAAGAAATCCACTTACTGTACAAATTTACATATACATATAGCAAATTAGCCACAAAGTATTTTGCAGGGTGTCAAGCCACACAAAATTCTACAATGTCTGGCCAAAGAGGAAGGGGCAGTTTGGCACAGGTGTGCAAGCAAAGCAGTATGAGTTTGTTTTTAGCTGCAGACCCAAGAATAAGAAGCGCTGCTGTTGGTGGTGGGCGTCCATTATTGCCACACCATGAACAAGACGTAGTGGAGTACATGACCCAGCCTGGATCAAGTGATTGTACCACCTCTTCATCCTAGTCCCAGACACAGGCCTTACAGGTGTCCCAAACAGTCCATGATACACCTTTTCCTCCTAGTTCTTCATCAGGGCTGGAAAGTCACGTGTACAGCAGTATGTAGAGGAGTCCCACCGAGGGGTTGGAAAGGCGGAGCCACAAGCATTCTTTCAAGATGCTCAGTTGTTTCAGTAATCTGACGAAGAGAGTTATTTCACAGGCTTTCCTCCCACTTACTTTTCACCAGAACACTCCCAGCCAGACGAGCCACATCAAACAGGCTCCAAAAGCCTGCTGCTTCCTTTTGGCACATATAGGCAAACTGTCTCTTCTGATGATGATGATGATGATGATGTCCTTGATCCGATATGGGGTGAACAAGGAGATCATCATAGGCAGGAAGAAGAGGAGGAGGAGGAAGAAGAGGAGGAGGTTGCAGAGGGCCGTCAAAAGGGGGAGAGGGAGGAAGAGGGTAAAAGCTGCCCACACTTGAAATGAGGCCTAAACCCAAACAAACTTGAAACAAGTTGCATGAGCACTCATTTAAAAAGCCACCACCCGGTAACCTGGCGGGAACACCTGGTCAAAGCACAGAGCTCTGTGCCACCACCTCCGCCCAGGAAGCAAGCTCAAACTGCTCGATCTTCCTCCGCTGCCTTTCCTCCGTCTGCCACCAAAGTTACCCATGCTACTGCCAGCAATTTGAGTGGGGCATGTAGCCAAGCATTACCTTTTTCAGGCTCCACCTGAGTGAGCAGGTGCTCCAACGCAGATCGGGTGCTGTTTGTCGCATTGCTAGCAGTCAAGACCAGGCATCATTGCCAACCCCCACAACTTCTACCCCATCGTCCAATCTTTCTGTAGCTAGCATTAGCAGCATCCAACCTTCCATCCCCCAGATGCTGGAGTGCAAGAGGAAATATGGCCCAAATGACCCCAAAACAAAGGTAATCAATGCGGTAATTGCACAGCTGATTGCATTAGAGTTCCTCTCTTACCGGCTGGTGGACTTCAATGCGTTCCATTACGCATTCCTCTGTGCGAACCCACAGAACGCTATGCCTAAGCGACAGTATTTTGCAGAAAAAAGTGCTCCTGCTTTGCATGAACACGTGCAGAGCAATGTGTCTATGGCCCTTCAGCACTCTGGCAAGGTGTACCTGACAACCAACAGTTGGTCGAGCAAGCATGGAGTGGGAAGATATATTTCCTATACAGCTCACTGTACAGAAATGTTTCTGTTTATTTTGATAAATTGCAAGTGGTATCAGAATTAAATATCTGTATTTTTCTTACAGAAATACAGACATTTTTATGGCTTTTATGACAGATAGTAAGTGGTATCAGAATTAAATATCTGTATTTGTTTTACAGAAATACTGAAATTTTTATTGCTTTTTTGATAGATAGCAAGTGGTATCAGAATTAAATATCTGTATTTTTTTACAGAAATACAGAAATGTTTCTGTTTATTTTGATAAATTGCAAGTGATATCAGAATTAAATATCTGTATTTTTTTACAGAAATACAGAAATGTTTATGTTTATTTTGATATATTGCAAGTGGTATCAGAATTAAATATCTGTATTTTTTTTACAGAAATACAGACATTTTTATGTTTATTTTAATAGATTGCAAGTGGTATCAGAATTAAATATCTGTATTTTTTACAGAAATACAGAATTTTTTATGGCTTTTATGATAGATAGCAAGTAGTATGAGAATTAAATATCTGTATTTGTTTTACAGAAATACAGAATTTTTTCTGTTTATTTTGATAGATAGCAAGTAGTATCAGAATTAAATATATGTATTTTTTACAGGAATACAGAAATGTTTGTGTTTATTTTGATAGATAGCAAGTGGTATCAGAATGAAATATCTGTATTTTTTTTTACAGAAATACAGAAATTTTTATGTTTAATTTGATAGATAGCAAGTGGTATCAGAATTAAATATCTGTATTTTGTTTTACAGAAATATAGAAATTTTTATGGCTTTTTTGTTAGATAGCAAGTAGTATCAGAATTAAATATCTGTATTTTTTTACAGAAATACAAAAATTTTTGTGTTTATTTTGATAGATAGCAAGTGGTATCAGAATGAAATATCTGTATTTTTTTTTTAAATACAGAAATTTTTCTGTTTATTTTGATAGATTGCAAGTGGTATGAGAATGAAATATCTGTATTTGTTTTAGAAATACAACATTTTTCCTGTTTATTTTGATGAATTTCAAGTGATATCAGAATTAAATATCTGTATTTTTTTAAAGAAATACAGAAATTTTTATGTTTATTTTGATATATTGCAAGTGGTATCAGAATTAAATATTTGTATTTTTTTACAGAAATACAGAAATTTTTATGCTTATTTTGATAGATTGCAAGTGGTATCAGAATGAAATATCTGTATTTTTTTTACAGAAATACAGAAATTTTTCTGTTCATTTTGATAGATTGCAAGTGGTATCAGAATGAAATATCTGTATTTTTTTTACAGAAATACAGACATTTTTATGGCTTTTATGACAGATAGTAAGTGGTATCAGAATTAAATATCTGTACTTTGTTTTACAGAAATACAGATTTTTTTTCTGGCTTTTTTGTTAAATAGCAAGTGGTATCAGAATTAAATATCTGTATTTTTTTACAGAAATACAGAATTTTTTATGGCTTTTTTGCTAGATAGCAAGTGGTATCAGAATGAAATATCTGTATTTTTTAACAGAAATACCTAAATGTTTCTGTTAATTTTGATAGATTGCACGTGGTATGAGAAATTAATATCTGTATTTTTTTTTACAGAAATACAGAAATTTTTCTGTTTATTTTGATAGATTGCAAGTGGTATCAGAATTCATTATCTGTATTTTTTTTACAGAAAAACAGAAATTTTTTTGGCTTTTGTTATAGATAGCAAGTGGTATCAGAATGAAATTTTAGAGAAATACAGAAAACTTTTTGTTTATTTTGATAGATTGTAAGAGTTAGCATAAATTATGATAACTCTTGCAATCTATCAAAACAACAGAAAACTTTATGTATTTCTGTAAAAAAATACAGATATTTCATTATGATACCACTTGGTATCTATAAAAGGATCCATAAAAAATGTTGTATTTCTGTAAAAAATATACAGATATTGAATTATGATACCACTTGCAATCTCTCAAAATAAACAAAAAAAAATTCTGTATTTCTGTAAAAAAAAATACAGATATTTAATTCTGAAACCACTTGCAATCTATCAAAATAAACATAAAAATCTGGGTATTTCTGTAAAAAAATACAGATATTTTATTCTGATACCACTTGCTATCTATCAAAATAAACAGCAAAATTTCTGTATTTCTTTAAAAAAATACAAATATTTATTTCTGATACCACTTGCAATATATCAAAATAAACATAAAAATTTCTGTATTTCTGTAAAAAACAAAAACAGATATTTAATTCGGGCTACAGCTTGCTATCTATCAAAAAAGCCATAAAATGTATGTATTTCGTTACAAAAAATACAGATATTTAAATATAATTCATAATTAAATATCAGTATCTTTAGAGATAAATACAGATTATTTTCTGGCTATTTAGATAGATAGCAATTGGGATTACAAAAAAAATTTGTTTTTTTTTTTTGTTGTTTTTTTACAGAAATAAAGAACATTTTATGGGTTTTTGGATAGATACTAAGTGCTATCAGAATGAAATATCTGTATTTTTTATGGATATATATAGAAAATTTTCTGGCTTTTGTGATATATTACAAAAGGTACAATTTAGGATACCCTTGCAATCTATCACAAAAAAACAAAAAATTTCTGTATTTCTGTAAAAAAAAATACAGATATTTTGTTATGATAGCACTTGGTATTTATCCTAAAACCCATAAAAATGTTGGCATTTCTCTCCATTCTATATTTCTCTACAGAAAGTACAGATCTTTAGTTCTGATCCCACTTTGCTATATTTCCCTAAAGCCATAAAAGTGATGTATTACTCTACAAACGATACAGATATTTCATTCTGATAGCACTTGGTAGTTGGTATCTATCCAAAAGGCCATAAAAAATTATATATTTTTCTCCAAAAATAGATATTTTATTCTGATAGCACTTGGTATGTATCCTAAAACCCATAAAAATGTATGTATTTATGTGAAAAAAATACAGATATTTAACTGTGATAGCACTTGCTAGATATCCACAAATGATAAAAAATGTATGTGTTTCCCCGCCGATTCCACCAAGCCCGTTACCTTTTATGTGGTTTCACTGGATAGTAGGTATGGAAAGTGTGATTTTCGGTAATCCATTCATGTCTCAATTAGCTACAGCTTCTTTCTACACTGTCCATAGAGGTGATGGCCTCAACCTCCAATGCGGTCCACACTCCGTCACAGAACCCACCGCCTCCTACTCCTGCTGTTACTGCTGCCGCCTTCCCCATACCCAACTCTAGATGCAAAATACTAACGCCGTCCACACTTTGTCTCAGAGCCCACCACCTCCTCCTCCTCCTGCTGTAAATGATGCTGCCGCCTGCCCAGTATTCAACTGTAGATGCCAGATACCTTTGCCGTCCACACTCTGTCTCAGAGCTCCGTCTCAGAGCTCACCGCCTCCTCCTGCTGCTGTAACTGATGCTGCTGCCTGCCCAGTACCTGACTTTAGATGCCAGATACTAATGCCATCCACGCTCCGTCTCAGAGCCCACGGCCTCCTCCTCCTGCTGTAAATGATGCTGCCGTCTGCCCAGTACCAACTCTGGATGCCAGATACTAATGCCGTCCACACTCCGTATCAGAGTCCACCGTCTCCTCCTCCTCCTGCTGTAACTGATGCTGCCGCCTGCCCAGTACCCGACTGTAGATGCCAGATACTAATGCCATCCATGTTCCGTCTCAGAGCCCACCGCCTCCTTCTCCTCCTGCTGTAACTGATGCTGCCTCCTGCCCAGTACCCAACTGTAGATGCCAGATACTAATGCCGTCCACGCTCCCTCTCAGAGCCCACCGCCTCCTCCTCCTCCTGCTGTAAATGATGCTGCCGTCTGCCCAGTACCAACTCTAGATGCCAGATACTAATGCCATCCACACTCCGTCTCAGAGCTCACCGCCTCCTCCTGCTGCTGTAACTGATGCTGCTGCCTGCCCAGTTCCCGACTGTAGATGCCAGATACTAATGGTAAATGATGTTGCCACCTGCTCAGTACCAAACTCTAGATGCCAGATACTAATGCCATCCACCCTTCCACTCAGAGCCCGCCTCCTCCTCCTCCTCCTGCTGTAAATGATGCTGTCGTCTGCCCAGTACCAAACTTTAAATGCCAGATACCAATGTAGTCCACACTCCATCTCAGAGCCCACCACCTCCTCCTCCTTCTGCTGTAACTGATGCTGCCGCCTGCCCAATACCCAACTGTAGATGCCAGATACTAATGCCGTCCGCGCTCTGTCTCAGAGCCCACCGCCTCCTCCTCTTCCTTCTGCTGTAAATGATGCTGCCGCCTGCCCAGTACCAAACTCTACATGCCAGATACTAATTCCGTCCACACTCCATCTCAGAGCCCACCACCTCCTCCTCCTCCTCCTGCTGTAACTGATGCTGCCACCTGCCCAGTACCCGACTGTAGATGCCAGATACTAATGCCGTCCACACTCCGTCTCAGAGCCCACCGCCTCCTCCTCTTCCTCCTGCTGTAAATGATGCTGCCGCCTGCCCAGTACCAAACTCTAGATGCCAGATACTAATGCTGTCCACACTTTGTCTCAAGGCCCACCGCCTCCTCCTCCTGCTGTAAATGAAGCTGCCGTCTGCCCAGTAACAAACTCTAAATGCCAGATACTAATGCCGTCCACACTCCGTCTCAGAGCCCACCACCTCCTCCTCCTCCTGCTGTAACTGATGCTGCTGCCTGCCCAGTACCCGACTGTAGATGCCAGTTTCAAGGCAAAAAAGGGGAAGGGGACGTTAGTTTACTGATAAGAGGAGTACAACTAGTTTCATCATAATTCAATCATCTACAAAACATAACAAAAGCACAAAAATAATTACCTTCAAGACTCAGCAAAATTCCTCAGCTACTTACATTTCCCTCTTTTTATCCTTCAAAAAAGGATAACCAGGTCTCATACCTTTGTCCCTTCACATACAAATAGACAGCTTCAGGTTCTTGGGCATACATAACTTGAGGAAGGAGTGATTCTCTGTAGTACTATCATCCTACAGTGGGGTACTTCAGAGGGGTTACAAGTCATACGGTAACATACATCTCCCTAGGTAATATTTATAGTATGTGTAAATATCATCAATTTTTCAGGGGAATCATAAGTTTTACAGTTGTTGCAAAAGTTATACGGGTTATGAAGTAAACGTATATCACTTTCAGTAACATCAGTGTCATTGTAGATATTGCTAAAGTCTCTAAGCAGTATGTTGACTGGAGCAATCAAACAAGAAGTTAACATATCTTGAGTACTATGCATATCAGATAAGCAAAAACTAGAGCTATTATATATTTCTTTGGGAAGACGTTCCCATATGTTACCATGGAAATCAGTCCAATCACTATACTCAAATCCTCGTCGGTGCATAGACAGGGTAGAGTCATTCTTTTGGTTATGGCTTGATTGGAGACAAATGAAGGGCAAATCTTGAGGGTGATAGTGGCAAGTTGTTGTGACCCATACAAGGCAGAATATGATCATCAGGGCTCCAAAACTGCAGACAAGTGTCCGGGCTGGTACTTGTGAATCAAGAAGCATCATCCTAACGCTGGTTCGGCGGTGCCTTTTTCACTCTTTAAGCGTATATCCAGGTGGGTCCTCCATTTGTCAGCACGGCTGTTCTAGTGATGGCTTGCACGGTGACCGGAGGTCCTAAGGGCAGTTTCAAGGATTTGTGCTTGTGCAGCGCTTTGACCAACACTACGTCTCCGGGCTTGAATGGGTGCGTCGGTTGATCTGTAGGGAGAGGAAAAGAGAGAGAGATATCTCTGTAGTTGCTGTTCAATTTTTCAAATAACTTAACTACATTTTGATCCTGAATTTGTTGTAAGTCTCCCGGTAGTAAGAGAAGGGGTTCTTTGGACCAAGGGGTGGGGAATGGACATCCCATTAAAATTTCAGAGGGTGATAGCTTATTACCTGGATTGAATGTCATTATTATTTCTGCTAGCACGGCTGGTAGGTATTGCTCCCACTTATGGAATGTCCCTCCAGTTGCTTTCCTAAGTTTGTCTTGTAATGTCCTATTCATCCTTTCTACCACATCCAGGACTCTGGGGGTGATATGGGTTGTGGAACTTCCATTCTATGTTCATCATTTTTTAAATCCCGTGTGTGACTTTAGAAGTGAATGGAGTGCCATTGTCTGAGCTTATTCTCACTGGGCATCCAAATCTGCCGATGATCTCCTTGCATAGTATCTTAGCTACTGTCCTTGCATTTTCTTTCCTGACTACAAAAGCTTCTACCCATCTGCTGAATCTATCTGTAATCACTAACATTGTCTGACATCCATTGGAAGCCTTTAGCATGTGTGTAAAGTCAAATTGTAACTATTGAAATAGACCCTGTGGAGGTAACAGATATTTATGTTGTCCTGCTTTCTTTCCTTGCACGTTATTTCTAGCACATGTTAAACAACAGGAAAGTATGGCTTGTGTATGTTCCTTTAAATTTTGGGCAGAAAATTGGCTGTTTATTTCTTGTGTTGTGTTCCTAATGCTTTCGTGTCCTATACCGTGGTTTTGAAAAACAATGAGGGGTACTGCTATTTGAGGTAGCCCTACTATGCCTCCTTTTGACCAGATTCCAAGAGAATCTAAGGTCAATCCTTCCTTTTCCCAAAATTTAATGTCCTGTGAGGTGGCGAGGGACTGTAATTGTGTCAAAAGTGTGTTGGTGGGGGCGTGGCCTGATGGCGGCGGAGTGGGACGCCGCTCTCCTAGCTCCGTATTCCGCCTGGGGGTTTCTGTTTGTGTAAGCGCTCCTGCGCCTTTTTTCCAGCTCTAATGGGCCCAAAATCAAAGGGGATACAGAAGGGATGCCCCGGAGGGGGCGATCCCTCCACCCGAGGAATCTCAGGCTTCTTCCCTGCGGGAGGCCGCGGAGACCGCGACAAGGCCCCAAAGGCGGGGGCTCGATTTTCGACGGCATCCGACAAGCAGGCACCGTCGGCGCGGTGTTCTCCACTAAAGCCCGGACTGCAGCAAGACTCATCAGCACCAGGTCCAGAGGCCTCCACAACTTTTCTACAAGAGGTACACTCTGACTCTCCCATTCTTAGCCCCTGCATGATGCCCTCTTTAGAGGCTTCTTTAAGCTATAGCCCGGCTAACACAGATACCGAAGAGGAGTGGGACTGGAAAGCCCACTTACGTTCCTTACCCACCAAGCAAGATCTAGAACACAGTATTGGGCGCCTGGAAGCGGGCTGCAAGGCAGAGTTCCACGCCATACGTGAGTCCGTTCAACAAGTTACTAATGCCACCACAGCTCTACAAACCCAATGTGCTGATCTTTCTTTACAAGTAGTTTCCCATGCGGCTATTTTGGAACGCCATGAGACGCAAATTAATATGTTGTATCTGTTGCATGATGACGCTGAAAACCGCAACAGGCGGAATAATATTCGTATACGGGATCTACCTGAAACCATACCGAATTCAGAATTGCCCGCGGCTGCCTACTCTATATTTGCTAAGCTCCTTGCTGTCCCATCTGATGTTGATATAGAGATAAATCGGACACATAGAACCCTGGGCCCGCGCAGCATAAATCTGCAACGCCCTAGAGATGTTATCTGTCGGATTCATTTTTACAGAACCAAGGAAGATATGAAAAAAGCCAGAGAATTTCCAAATATTGAATATGCCGGGGCTCAGATACAACTGCTGCCTGATCTCTCTAAACATACATTGGATCTTTGCAGGGCTCTTAAACCGCTTTTGACAGCTCTTTGTGAACGGAACATCCCATATAGATGGGAATTTCCCTTCCATCTCATCATCAGATCTGGAGGCAGAACCCTTATTCTTCGTGAGCCATCTGACCTGCCTCACATTGTACAGGATCTGCGTCTTCCCGACATCATATTACCTAAATGGCCCACTGCGACTTCGCTCCTCACCAGCAAACCAGCGCCATCGCAAGCTACTCCAAGACCTCCGCCTGATAGTTCTCCAAGCACCTCAGCGGGTCATCTTTCTTCCACTCCTCCTTCCACAACCTAGCCAACTGAATCGGCATCGCCAACATTTTTATTGGATCTCAGGATACCTTCACCATTGTTCTTGGCATTTCTACCTTTCATCCTAAACCTTTTTGTGTTTCTTAGGCTATTAAACGCCACTGGACTACCTCTATACTCAATCCGTTTTATTACCTGCCGTGCCTGGCCGAAAGAACAGTTTGCCTTTGTTTGGAGTTTTACGTTCCTGTGCTGCTAAGCATCATCGGACTACATCTGACTTTGTGCAAGATGTTTCTCCTCCACAGTGGGACTTTTCATGTACTGGTAGCTATGTTGAGCGTTATTTATCTAATGTTTATTGCTGCAGATCCTGTTGTTAGTTGGTTTGCTTTTCCTGAATGCCCTCTAGATCCTAGATCCTGTGTTTAACTTTGTCTAGGGTCCACTAGGGTCCAGCTATGTTGCTGTCGCCTCCCCAGTTTGCCCTATTATGGGTCCTGGACTGTTGTATTTCTGTTTCCTCCGACTATTTTTGGCAGGAAATTAGTGAACTGCTTTTTCTATGTCAATGTCTTTTTATATATGCTTTGGAGCCTTGCCTATGCTGCCAAACATAACCGGACTACATCCGATCTTGTGTAAGACGTCTTTCCTCCACGGTGGGACTTTCCATGTACTGGTAGCTATGCTGAGCGTTATTTCTCTAATGTTTATTGCTGCAGATTTTGCTGTTAGTTAGATTTCTATTCTTGAATGCCCTTTAGATTCTATGGTTGATTATATATAGGGCCCACTGAGGGGCGCACGAGCTATACTGCTCTCGCCTCCCTAGTTGGCCCTCCTTTGGGACCCGGGATAATGTCTCTCATTGTTTAGTATATTGGGCAAATGCTAAGAGTTTGTTCTTACTTTATATATTATTTACAGTTTTGCGGGTTCCCCCGGGCGGGAACCATATGTTTGTTTCTGATTGCTTGTGTGCCTTGCCCCGCCGCGCGCAGACACTTCCCCACATAGGCCTGCTGCCCTCCTTGGCAGTGCCTTGGGACCTTTGGGGTCCCGCTTTAGTTTTTTCACCCCACGGTCGAGGTTTTAGCCCGCGTCGCCCGTCTGGTGCCCCTTCCCGTACCCTTTCCCCCTAATGTCCTCGATACATATCCCAGCAAATGCATTGAAAATTCGTAGTCTTAATGCGAAGGGTCTAAATAGCCCGAACAAACGCTCTCAATTGTTATATGCTCAACACAAAGCACGAGTGAATATCTTACCCCTCCAGGAGACCCACTTTCATTCCACTAGACTTCCCTCTCTCCGCAATCGCTATTATCCCCTGTGGTACCATAGCTCCAATCCTGAATCTAGAACTAGGGGAGTTTCTATAGCTTTTCATAAATCGCTACCAGTACAGATACTAGATTCTCGCTCTGATTCTCAGGGCAGGTATTTGTTTCTAAAAATTTCCCTCTGGTATAAGAAATTTACATTGCCTTCTTTTTATGCTCCCAATCATCAACCCACAACGGCCCTTTCTCATTATTTGGAGTTACTGAAAGGGTTTGCCGAGGGATCTATTATTGTGGGTGGGGACTTTAATTGTGTTTTGGATCCCCGCATAGATACTTCATCAGGGAAAACCCCGATCTCATATTCCAAATTGAACTCCCTTAGTTCTAAATTGCACGATTTTAGAATAATGGATATGTGGCGCATTCTGCACCCCAATACCAAAGACTATACCTTTTTCTCCCACCCGCACAATCTGTATTCTCGCAAAGATTATATCCTGGAGAGCCATTCCATACTTGATTGGTGTCCTATTGCTTCTATAGAGTCCTGCCCCTGGTCCGACCACTCTTCAGTGTCTCTCTCATTTCAGATTCCCCATATGGGCCCTAGAGAATGGACATGGAGATGCAATGACTCTTTGTTTAAAGACTCTCTCTGTGCACAAGCGGCTCTTGATGCGATAACCAATTTTATTGGAGATCAAGCCTCGGACCCCACTCCCCTTCCTATGCAGTGGGAGGCTATAAATGCGGTTGTTCGAGGGGTTCTAAAACAACAAGGCACTAGGCTTAAAAAGATCAGGGCACAGGATATAGCTTGTATCTCCGATAAAATTCGCTCTCTGGAACGCCTGCATAAACAAAACATGGCCCCTGCTGTATTTTTAGAATTGACTGCTGCTAGAACCCATCTCTTGCAATTGTACGACTTGGCTCACCAACGCCACAGGGATCGTTTCCGTAAATTGATCCACCAATATGGGGATAAATGTGGCAGGTTATTGGCGAGGGGTCTTCATCCGCGCACATCCACCACGTATATCCCGTCCATACACGCTCCTGACGGCAGGTTGACATCTATCCCCAAAGAGATTCTGCAAACTTTTTATAAATATTATGCAGAGCTTTATCAACTACGTCCTGCTCCAGCTACTTCTTGCTCTCTTCAGGATTATTTAACTAAAACAGCCCTTCCAACTTTAAATTCTGAGGTGATTTCTCAATTGGAATCCCCGTTTACGGAGGAGGAGGTATCTGCTGCCCTACAGGCCACCCTGACCGGAAAAAGCCCGGGTCCGGATGGATTCACCCCATGGTTCTACAAGCTTCATGCTTCTAATCTTGTCCCCTTCATGACCAAAGTTTTTTCTTCTGTTTCTGCCGATACGCCGTTTTCACCACAAAGTTTAGAGGCACATATTACAGTTCTTCCCAAGCCTGGCAAAGACCATACGGTTTGCTCTAATTATAGACCTATATCATTGATTAATGTGGATGCAAAAATTTTTTCCAAGTTGATCGCCAATAGGTTGTCCCCACATTTGCCATCTTTGATCCATAAGGATCAAACAGGGTTTATTTATGGAAGGGAAGCCAGGGATAATATTAACTATTAAGACTCTCCTGCTGACCCAATTTGCTAAATCCTCAGGCATACCCGCGTGCTTACTGTCAATAGACGCTGAAAAAGCCTTTGACAGGGTTAGTTGGCAGTTTATGTACTCGGCGTTATGCCAGGTGGGCCTGGGCCCCTGCATGGTTTCTAGAATCGCAGCTTTGTACTCTTCACCCAGAGCTCAGGTGCGGGTTAATGGCTCTCTCTCCGATTCTTTTCAAATCAAGAATGGCACAAGGCAGGGGTGCCCTCTCTCCCCTTTACGCCTTAATTTTGGAACATTTGGCTGTGGCCTTACGCCACAATCCAGATGTAAAAGGGATCCAGGTGGGTGATACACAATATAAAATTTCTTTATATGCGGATGATATATATAACATCCCTTCATATCTCGATACCTTCCATCCTGAGGGAACTTGATGAATTTGGTACACATAGTAATTTCAAGGTCAATTGTTCCAAATCTGAAATTATTAATATTACCTTGGACTCTAATCAAATGTCAGTCATGCGTTCTAATGTGCCTTTCCGGATCTGCTCTGATGCCATTAAATACCTGGGTATAATGGTTTCATCGGATCCCTCCAAATTGTTCTCCCTTAATTATTCCTCAATGTACAGAAAACTTCAATCTGACCTTCAGAAATACGATTCCTTGCCTCTCTCTTGGTTCGCCTGTATAAACACTCTTAAGATGAATATAATTTCCAGACTACTATATCTTTTTCAATCGGTCCCTATATTCTTGTCAACCGCATATCTTCGTAAAATTCATAGGTTGTTTTTAAAATTTATATGGCAACAGAAACGCCCTAGACTGGCATTTAGTACCCTGTCCAAGGCCAAAAATAGAGGAGGTGCAGGTGCCCCAGATGTTATTTCCTATTATAGGGCATCGGTTTTGGTGCGTTTGATAGACTGGTTTCACAACAGGGAGATGAAGGAATGGGTTGCTGGAGGATTGCTTATCTCCAGTTAGCCTCCGGTCCCTGCCATGGGTGGACCGGTCGTTGATACAGCCGGCTCACCCTACACTCCCACTTACATTAGATTTATTACGTAATTGGGATATCCTTGTCAGAGCGGGCAAATTGTCGACGGATCCAGGACCCATGACACCGCTATTTGATAATCCAGCGTTCCCCCCGGCAATGCGTACCTCCACATTTTTTTCTTGGTCCGCCTCGGACAGCCGTCATCTTAGGAGTATATTACATAATGGACGGGTTCCCCCACTGGCCTCCTTGGATCTCCCACACAGGAGCAAGTTGCTTTCTTGGCTCTCATACAGGCAACTGACATCATTTGTAGCTTCATTTACTGACTTATCATTCCTATATAGAAATGTAATGGTTTTCGAGCAGTTGGTTGGCTCGCCTGACCGTCCATCTCATGTTGTGTCCAGGTTGTACGAGCTAATTGCTCAGGACTCTGAGCCCTCTGCACCTATATACACTAGATATTGGGGGAGGGAAATGAATGGACTCATAACTGCAGATGATTGGGAAAAATCATTTACCCTAACGCATAAGTTGGCCTTAACCTGTAGAGCTCAAGAGGTTAATTACAAAATTCTATCCAGGTGGTATTATTGCCCTGTGGACCTCCATAGAATTTCCCCTACGCAATCTGATCGTTGTTGGCGATGTCACTCACAAAAGGGGACAATGCTTCAGATATGGTGGGAGTGTCAGCTTATATATCGCTATTGGGACAAGATTATCCAGGTGTATAATGACAGCACTGGGTCCACCATAACCAATACTCCCGAAATAGCTCTTTTATCCATGGTTCCGGGTTCGCTCAAAACCATCAAAGGTGGGGTCCTACGTCATTTTCTTACGGCAGCAAGGGCCACTATTCCGAGATTGTGGAAGCAATCTGCTGCTCCTTCTATAGCCAATTGGGTCTCCGAACTTGAAAAAATCCGCCATATGGAGATGCTAGTCGCGGAGGATGATGATAGATTGGAACAATTAAGAATTACCTGGTCCATTTGGGACTGGTTTAAAGACTCTCCCCGATTCCATACATATTTTATTTAGTTTCCAGGCTTTTAGGCTGGAACACAACCCCGGCATAGAGGGTTAATATATATTTCTTTTTTTTTTTTTGTATCGATCGGCATTCCCCTCCTCCCTCCCATCCCCCCCTTCTCCCCTGGGCTGATTTGTTATCTGTGTCTGTCTCTGTTTTTATTTTCTCTGTTGTTTAAGAATATTGGTTTCCACACTGTGCCATACGCTTCCGCTACCGGATATGTAGCTGTTTTTGTACAGGTTTAATAGGTGCTATATCATCCCTTTAGGATTGTTATGTTTGTTTTTGTCATAATTTTTTTTTTGGGTATTTGCAGCTTTCTGGTACTATATGTCTGTTCATGCAAAGCCTACACTGTTAGGTTTGATACGATGTATGCGTTCTATATCTGATTCCTTTTCTTATGTTTATCTGTTATTTGTTTTCTGAAAACTCAATAAAACTGATTGAAACAAAAAGTGTGTTGGTTTCAGTGGAAGCTGGGATGGCGAGTGTACCAGGGGGGCTAGTGGTGGGTATGGTAGACTGAGCAGCGGCTTTGGCATGAAAATCTGCTAGTCTGTTGCCCCTGGCATAGAAGGAATTAGAAGAAGCGTGTGCTTGACATTTGACAATAGCTATTTGATTGGAGAGGTGAATTACTTTAGTTTTGAAATTAATGCGGAGTGCTGAATGGGTTTTCCATCAGCTGTGGTAAAACCTCTTCACTCCCAAATGGCTCCAAAATCATGTACAACTCCAAACACATAGTGGGAGTCAGTGAATATGTTTACAGCTTTTCCTTCCATAATTTCACAGGCTCTGGTGAGGGCTATCAATTCTGAGTCTTCGGAAGAGTTAACAGAGAGTGGGGTGGCTTCAAGGACTGTGTCTGGGAGCTGTACCACGGCATATCCAGCTAAATAAGTTTTGTCAGAGGGTCGCGAACAAGACCCATCTACAAAAACATTTTCTGCTAGAGGAATGGGTGTTGTGGATATGTCTGAACGTGGTGTTGATGTGGTATGTATTTCAGTGATGCATGAGTGTGACTCTGGCACTTCATCCTCCGGCCTTTAGGACCTAAGAGGGCATTAAGCACAGCGACAGGACCGCTGTTAGCAGAAGCATATTTTACACCTAATCCTACAGTGGATATTAGGATAACTTCATAACCAGACAACCTTTGTGCTGTTATGTGTTGAGTAGTTAAATTCGTAAACAAGTGTAGTACAGCATGGGATGTGTAAAGTATCGTCTCGTGACCCAAAGTTAGAAGTGAGCAGTGTCTTAGAGACATATGCCACAAGCCTCAATTTACCTCCATGCATCTGAGGAAGCACAGCAGCCATGGTTTTACAATTCTCTCTTGCATACAATACAAACGGTACATTAAAATTCGGCATTCCCAATGCAGGGGCAGAGGTCAAGGATTCTTTTAACACCACATATGCTTTAGTCATTTCATCAGACCATTGAATGTTATTAGGGGCACTGGGGGTAGTACTGGGACGGAGCTGTGAGTCCCAATACGAGCAGTCAGAAATCCAGTGTCTGGAAAAATTGATCATGCCAAGAAAGCAGAGCAGATGTTTCTTTGTCTGTGGGCAAAGCAGACTGGTAATGGCATGTACACGGCTGGGGGCTAGCAGCCGGGATCCTGGGGTTAAAAGCATTCCCAGGAATGTGACCTGTTGCAGACAGAACTGAATTTTTTTCTGCGACACCTTTTCCAAAAAACACAACAATGAAACAGTATCCTTCTGACATGCCTCCTGGGAGGAGCTACACAACAATAGATCAACACATACTGTAATAAAGTGGAACAATGCTGTGGCTGCCAGTTGGCAAGGACCTGCTGGAGGGCAATTAAGAAAACTGCGTCCTGAAAACCCTGAGGTAAGCGACACCAGGTGTACTGCTGTCCTATGAAAATGAAAGCCATAGGGGCTGAGTCTCGGGTGATTTTGGTATGAAGAAAAATGCATTGGCCAAATCAATACCACTGTAAAATTGGGTTCCTCTATATCCTCTATTTTCATTCATGTTCTGTCTACCTCCTTTGCCTCTACCTTTTCCTCTGTACCCTCTGGGTTTCCCTGAATAATGGAGTCCCTGAACATGGGGCTTTCAGGGTTTAGTTATTTCAAAACATTCTGCCACATCTTTAGTTAACAATTGTCCCATTAATTTCCTGAGGGGGTAATCTTTCCAATACATTTTCAAAGTATACCAGACTTCTCTGCAAGACTTCATGTATTGCCGGTCCCACTCGGGAACTCGTGGATCTAATTTATTTCCCCATCCATCTCGATTACTGAGACACATTCCTAAGATACAACTAATATGGAATTTAGAGAATGATCCTTCCAGTGGGAAGGGGTGAGGGCATGTCAAGTTTTTAGTGCCAGTTTTCAAATGTAATGTAAAAGGGTCAGTGTAATAGTCTCCTGCTCTGCGGTTAAAAAAATCAACAGGCGTTTCCCCTGGAATATTATAAGGAATATTCTCATCACTGGGTGACATGGCTGTGGGTTTTAATTCCTGTCTGATTTTAATGCGTTTCTTTACATGTTTTTTTAATGTGGACCTGCGAGCTGTTCCTCCTTTGTGGAATTCCCCTTACCTTGGGTAATTGTTAATTATTGTTAGTTCAGTTGGTAGCTGCAGTGCTCCCTGACGTCCTGTTCCCAGGACCGCTTACCAAAACGCAGCTTAGGTCACCTTACTGCTTGCACGAGGCAACCGCAGCAGTGAGGATTGACCCAACCTCACCTTGGCAACCAGATTACTACAAACTTATCTTATATACAATATTTCCTAAACTTCTAAATTATTGACATCAAAATCTTATACTCTATACAATAAACGGAAGCCATCAGTGTGCACAAATTCAATAAAAGATTTCCTAAATCTTCCTGACTAATGAAGGAGAAGACCCATTTTACTGTCCAGATTCCAGTTGGTCAGTTCCCGAGGCCACAAAGGATGCCAAAAATAGAGGTCCCGGCTTTGTGGCCTGGTCCTCTGGAGCTCGCGACTCGACCGCATCCACTTTAGATTTGGGCCCCTTAAGTTTGGAGGTTGCTGGAGATGCAAGTAATTGCAATTTTTTCCTGGGCGAGTGCAGGAGCTTCACCACCACGTGTTCTACACCACCATCCAACAGCCACTGTACGGAGCCATTTTGATCAATCTGCTAAGAAGTTAAAAAAACAGGTACATACCCATGCGGAAACCTGTAATCAGTGTAAAGTACAAAGTACTTGTGATTGTAATTCAAAAGGAAGGAGCCCTATGTGACTGTAAATCATACTATTTTAGCAAGACTTAAAGACAATTTCAAAAACGTATCTACAACCATGTATATGGGATTACAAATGGAAAAATGGTCACCCCCTTGAGTTTACATGTGGGGGTTACACCGTAACTTCAACACTGATTCCTTGAAATTTACAACTTTGAAAAGTATGACACCCAATTTAAGTGGTGGCAATTTGGACAAAGAGTTATTGCAAAAAAAAAAAAAACAAGAAAGCACTATGGTTATCCCTAATATTCACTTTATGGTATTGTCATATTGTGTTGATCGTTGGTATAGTTGTTTACAGTATCTTTTCAGAGATTATTATAAAGATTATTTTATGGATTAGAATTAGGTTTTATTTGAAATCAAATTAAAAAAGATATAAATGTTATTGATATTGTAGATGGTGCACATGTTTGATTATGGTATATTCATATATAAAGGCACATTTATAAACTTAGATCGATATTTGGTTTTGAATGATTTGTTTAGGGTTAATAGGAGATACAATACTGCAATAATTAACCTCCCAACCGCTAACCCCATACTTTTCCGTGCAAAAAATTTTTGCAACTATCGATAACCCCGTACTTTTTCGTCTATATTAAAATCTCACTTACCTGGTCCCGCTGTGCTCATCCAGCG
>NC_092862.1:80903627-80916505 GCF_032062135.1 Pyxicephalus adspersus | reverse complement strand
TATATATATATATATATATATATATATATATATATAATGCTGTTTTCAGTCCTATGTTTACGAAAAGGAAATAATATACTTCCCCTACCATTGTGCATAGTGGACAGGATTGAATTTATGATAAGTTTTAACCTAAGTGACTCATAAAAAAGAAGAATTAGGAACATATACAATACCGGAGATCTGGATATCTAGTGACCAGTGTGGAAACTTCCAGATAAAGAAGTGAAGGGTCTGTAAGCTTTATCACTTCTGCAATATCTGTTATGGTGTCACACAGCCCATCTGTTTCCTCATTAAATCCCTAAAAAAAAAACATTTAACATTTACCATTCATATTTTTAAAAAATGACAACATTGTTTGACCTTGTACATTCAGGTGTTAAATACCGAAATGCGGGCGTTTCCTGCAGTGGCAGACCCCGAGTGCCGTCTTTCTATTAAAGCAGTGTTAGTTTGCCAATTCAAACAGGTTACACAAAAGAATAACTTCAGATTTATGTCATGTTATTATTGTCTCCAATTTATGGAAGAGAAACACATTTGGGTATGATCCTTTTTTTTTGCAGTCATCAACATTTATTTTTTTTGTTTTCAATTTTGTTAATAAAAAAAACACTATTTAACCCATACTTGAATATTTTGTTCTACATAGACATGTGAAATTGCATACGCTATGGCTTATTATTATAAGCCATAGCATATGCAGATTGGGATTGTGCTTTTGAAACAACGTAAAAAAAAAATGGAAACGTCAAATAAAAATGGAAACTAGAAATGAAGAATTTGTGGGTAGTTGCTGGAAATACAACATAATTGATATACAGGTAGTCTCTGAGTTAAGGACATCCGACATACGAACGACTCCTAGATATGAACAGGGCTTCCCTGCTCATTCTTGTGCAGGAGAGGCTTGATGGGGGGGAAGGGGACAGTTCGCATGACTGACAGAGGAAATCTTTTGCTGTTCTGAACCTCTTGTAATTCTTTAAGGACCAAGACAAACTCTGCAGTTGTTTCTTTTTGCATATCAAAGCACAGCTTGCTCCAAAAGTTAATAAATGTCTAGGCTCCATAAAGTTTTTTTTTCAGCTTTGTTTGTGATTAGCTCACAGTGAAGATTTTATACAGTAACTGACACCAAGCTGCCTAATAATATGTTGAGACAAACATCTGTCTGTAATTGTATTTTTTAAAATAATGTACCTTTTACGACTTACATACATTTCAACTTAAGAACAGACCTACAGTCCCTATCTTGTATGTTACCTGTACTTATAAAAAAAAAATGTAAAAAAAAAATGGAACTGGAAATGGAACAAAGGGATGTTGGCAAACGAAAATGTAGGAGCCAGAGAGAAAACTCCTTCTGCACCCCTCTTTCCCATTAAAATGTTATACCCATTATATCATGCTACCCAGTCATACATAGCCATCTCCTTACTCTCTATGAACCCCAATTTCTCTCTTATGGCTAACTCCCCCTAAAATGTCATCACTACGGCACCATCGCCCCCTAAAATGTCATCACTACGGCACCATCATAAGATACAAAAAAACTTTACCTGTCATACAGTGCTACCCTATCACAAATAGCTGGCCATTTACCCTATGTGAACCCCAATTTCTCTTTAACAGCAGAGAAAGGGGAATGTAGGATAAGTGGGGGACTCTTGTGGCTACCCCCCCCCTAAAATTTTATCACTGCTACTATATCATTGTGCCCAGTCACATATAAATGTCCACTTAAGTTCTTTGAACCCCAATTTGTCCTGAAAGGGGAGTTGTAGGTATATAAAAATGTAGGATTCATGGGGGACTCTTGTGGCTAACTACCCCTAAAATTTTCTTGCTGCTGCGCCATCACAAGATAAGAAAAACTTTAGGCGTCATACCATTCTATCCACTTACTTTCTGTGATCCCCAATTTCTCTGGGATGGGGAGATGAAGGAACCTGAACATGTAATAGTAAGAACATGTCCCCCTTGGCTATCTGTCACATGAATTGCATTTCTCTGGGATTATCCATTGCAGATATTTTGGGGTAAAAAGGTTAGCAGCCCCCTATAACTGACCAATTGCATTGTATGATGTAGTTTCTGTTTTTCAGTACAGAAATGGTCAGTGGGCAGCAATATATGACCGTCCAGCACTGTATGATTGCTTTAGTTTTGTATTAAATGAAAGATTATAATTAAAAGATTAAATCAAATGAGAATCAAATGGTGAGTGGAGAAATTCTTGATTTGTCTTTTTTTTTACTTATGGTAACTAGAAATATTTCAATTTCATTTCAATTTGAATTAAAACTATTCTAGTTTTAAACATACATCTTTTATGTTTGTTTCTATTGTGGCCTGCACGTTTTATCTTAATGTCAGCAGCGGTCTTCCAGATGAAAAAAGGTTGGGCACCACTGATCTAGAAAATAAGTTAACAAAAACCACAGGGCAGTTTGGGGGATAGGAAAGCATCAGATTAGGACAGGTAAAGCCTATAGGATACATGAAGACATCAGTAAGTTACTAGAACCTTCCGATATGTGGAGGATCTGGTACATATAAGGCATTTAGCCACAGTCAAAACATGGACATGGGAAGCCAATTTTTAGAGAGCCAAGTTTAGAGAGGTTTTGTATGGATGGTTATCTGGAACCAAATATCCCCTCCAACAGATTATTAATTAGTTTCCAGTAAGGAGCTAAGATTGGGCATGTCCAGAATATATGATACAATGTACCAACCTCCCTCTGACATCTCCAGCATCTATCACTAGTGTTATGAAAGATAGTATGCAGCCTGTCAGGGGTAAGGTACCAATGCATTCAAGATCTTATATGCATTTTCTTTATAGAGCTTACAAAATGATACCTTCTGCGCACTGCTCCATATGAGCCCCAAATCTCCAGGGGAAGCTCCCTCCCCAGATTCCGCTCCCATTTCCTCATGTAGGAATGTTTAACAATAGGCATCGCTCGCTCTGTATTTAGGACCCAATATATTTTTGAGATAAGACCTTTTGGGCCAGGCATAGGATTTTTTTGAAGTAAAGATCACTTACAGAAGTCAGGCGTTTAAATAAAAACTTGAACTGCTCTGCTTCCTTAATCATACGTTCTGCTCCTTCTTTACGCTCTTCTGCATTTCTGAAACAAATACGTCTCTGCATGATTGCCTTGAGGTATTCCGTTACTACCTTCCTGTGAGCTTTAACGGTCATTTTCTGCAGACGATGAAATTTCAAGTTACACAAAATATTAGCAATTAATTTAGACTATCAAAATTCATCAGAGAGTGGGCTAAAACTATTGATTTATGCATAACTTAGAACATTAGCTAAAAACAAAAACTGTCAACAACAAAACACAAAAGGTTAATCTCTGTGCAGGGATAACCAAAGGTAAATGTGTGTTTTTTTAGAATGAGATTCTACTCCACAAAGATAAAATTGAATATATATTATGAATTCATAAAATTATAATTTCTGGGTAACAACGAGGCCCTGTTTATCGTATCCATTTTTTAATGCACATTATAGTTTAGAATGTACTTCTTTTTCTTCTTCCAGAGGAATATAATAGAGTGGTCCAATTTTATATGTATTATAAGTAAGATTTTACAAAGAACACTTATGCTTGACAAAGCTGAAGGGGAAAGAGGAAGACCAACAATAAGGTGTATGGATACAGCATAGAAAGTCTTGCAAAAACTTAACACCTAAACAGATGAAATTGAACAATTGTTGAACTTTTCATATTACTGGTCTTTTATTTCAACTTTAGGTGACAAAATAGACTTATGTCCCTTTCTCCTTTTTAATAATTTATTTTGCCAGTGCCCCAGGAATTTTTGCTGATTCTTTATAAATCAAAATACATTTTTTTTAGTTTACTTCTGGTATTAACTGATCTTATAAAATTGTGCTATATTATTTCTTAAATGTAACATACCCGTTTGTAATGGGGTTTGATTTTTGCAAAGTCATTGAAATAGTCCTCTAAGGTGACACATATGGTATCTACAGAGTTAGATCCTCCAAGCCATTTCCTTGTCATTAGTTCATTCAGATGTTGCTAAAAAGGTAACAAACTAGAATTTAGGAAATCAAAACTGCATTTAACATTGAAATTCATTAGACCAGTCATATTCATTTGGTTTATTTTTCTCCTTAAAATGGCACAATATAATGTATTCATAACACGCACTGAGGCATGTCACAGGCCAATTAGGAAGAACACAATGCTACACAGTCACAACTTTTTCAGCAGAAAAGTAATATTTACATCTTTATATGTAGTGAATGTGCAACGTATCAGCTTTACCATCCTTTAAGCCAGACTGGTTATAGTGGTAGTGAAGAATATATCAAACTGTGAATTCATACCAATAAAACTGTAGGTGATGTGATGCCATTGCTACAGCTAAAATAATGTCAACACACTAATTTTTTAATAATTTGTTCATAACAGAAATATTGTACAGTCAATCACTTAATGCAAGAATACAGAAAATACACATAAATATAAGTAAAAATCATATTCTACCTCTAAATCTAGGAAAACTTCATCCAACAAACTTTTGCATCCCTCGTTTGCAATGTTGTCTAAAATGGAGTCCATATTTGTTGAGCCAAATGCCAAAACATCCTCTTCACTTAAGTATTTTCTTTTCAGACTTACAATAGATTCTCTTCAAAACCAAAAACATAAGCCATTAAACATTATACATCCTAAATATCAGGCTATGCTTCATCATCAATTTTATAATGAAATGTAAGACAACAATATGTAGTGGTTTAGAGCAGCGGCCGCCAACCGGTGGTCCGAGAAAATTTTGGTGGTCCACAGCTCTGGTCGGTGCACCCCCGAGCGGGGTCCAGGAAAGGACCCTCCTGGGGGGACGCACCAGCCAGAGCCGCGGACCACGTCCCCAGTACAGTTCTTGGCACAGGGAGGTGGGCGGGCTGTGTCCCGGGACATAACCCGCCCACTCTCCCATCGCAGGCTCAGATCCGCGATGGGAGAGTGGGTGGGGTTATGTCATAATGATGTCACTTTGGGGGAGGTTTCTCCCCCCTTGAGTGACACCTGGCTCCCCGCGCATGCGCAGTCGGGAGCCAATGATTTTAGTAGTCCACCGGACCAAAAAGGTTGGCGACCACTGGTTTAGAGAAAGTCTTTATAGAAAAACATGTCATCAACTTTCAGCATGGTGTTTTAAAGGGCTGTAAGTATTTTATTATAAGCAATATTCTGTGCTGTAAAAAGGCTGAATGTTTTCCAAATTTGGTATAAAAAATTATTTAAGTTGTATAAATCTAATTTAATTTTAACTTTATAAACTCTGCTTATAATAAAATGTCTCTTTACACCTATATATTTATCCCCCCCTCCCCTCTGTCTGCATCTCAGTTCCATAAAATACTTTTGTGTAATTAGCATCCACAAGTGAAAATCATTTAAGAAGAGATCTTGCTGAAGCTTTGTATATATTTTGTGTAGGGGCAATATTATGCCTGTTTTTTATTCTTTTGACTTTAATACTTTCTAGATTACAGACCTGTTCTGTACATATTTCAATAGTTCTAAAGTTACTTACTGCACCATGACAACCAGGCAATTAGTAATTTTAGTCAAAAATGGTGGACAGAAGGTCAGCAATAGTATTGAATGCTTTAGTTTTCCTATTTGTTAAAAATATAACAAAATACTGCTGAGACATTGTCTAGAGCAGGAGAGGGATGTTTTGGAGGTAAATATGGCCAATGCCTTAAAAAATTCTTGTTTTTTTTTTTGGCATTTCATAAATGTATGCTACTGGGATGGAAAAAGTGTGCATGATTGTCAAAAATGTATGCTATTGCAACTTACCAGTTTTCAAATGTGGCGAATGCATTGGTTTTCTTTATTTTCCTTATTTTTATTTTTTACCTAATGAACCTACCAGTAACACAATTCATATCCTAGATTGACCAATCTGTGTACTGTATCTATGGAGACCATTATGATTAACCTAGGACAAGAAGTGTGTTTGGATTACAGAACAACTTCCCATTTCCAACATAGGGATAAATAGTCAAGAAATTAGGCAGGGCTAAATAAAATGCAAGTCATTTCAGAAAAGACACTGTGGTTAGCTCAAACAGGGAGTTAAAAGCTGGAAGCGCCATTTATTTTAACTAGCCAACTAACCAATACATAGCATCTACACACACATTTGATATTTGGTACTACAAAATTACACACATTGGCATCAATACTTTGAAATATTATCAAAACTTTTTTTTTCTATAAGGAAAATACCTGCAGATGATGCAGCAGGCATACATTTAATAATTAATCGAGCCAAGCTATTTATAAATTTATTTTCCTGTATAAAGTTTATACTGTATTTAAATATTTAGGTAAATCGGTAACTAAAAACTGTGTAACTTTTTTGAGTGTTGTCTCCAAATGAATCAAAAGAATACTTTGGATTGTTTGTATGGACTATATACTTACTTAAACGTTTGGCAATTATTAATAATGGCAATCATATACTGGACATAGCAGGCAGGAAGTTGTCGGTTTTTCAGGTGTTCTTCTTTATAGAGTTGAGCTTGTTCACTGTATCTAATAGATTTTATACACACAGTTATCAGGAAAGCACTTCAGCAACTCAGGATGAGAAAAACAAAAAATCAAGTTGAAATGTTTAAATACCAAATAGGATCAGTCCAGTGTTCCTAAGAATCTTCATTTACAAATAACTTTTAATTACAAACCTTTTTTATTTTTTTTTTCTGTACATAAAACACAAGGGCTACACCTCTGTAAGTTAATTATTGCTGTTGGAATGCGTTACACTGATGTCTAGATTTCTGTACCAAAAGCATTACACTGTTTTTCATGAAATTTTTTTTTTTTTTTTACATTTTAGACCTGTAAGTTACAGGAATATGTCCGAGCAAGGGTCTAGTAGATATCATGAATATAAAAAAAAGTTTGAAACACACAATCATGTAAAAAAAAAAAATGTACTTTTAATAAAATCCTATCCTTTTTTTTTGCATAGAAATTTTTGTTTATATTGTGGTCTTGTAATTCTTAGGATTAACTCCCGGGTATGACAAATATATTTATTTATTATATTATAATCATAAATTATAATATAATACATAAATATAAATAATAAGTTAAAACAATAATGAAATAATAGACAACAATGTAATCTAAAAATAAAATTAAAAATGTACTTTTATTTTTATTTCATGTTGTGTGGTGTTTTTGTACTGTAAAAACCATTTAAAAGCAGATTACATTGTCAACACCAATCACATCACCCGGAAGATGACTCATCTTCTGGGGTGATGTGAGGGGGGATTTCCCTGCCCAGCTCACACAGACAGAGACAGACGCTGGATGCTGGAAGCTGCTGGCATCTCCGGAGAGATGCACAGCACAATGCAGGATTTCTGCATTGTGCTTGACATCTCACTGCAGATGCCAGCAGCAACAGCAAATCTTTTATTTCTGCTAGAGGAGCTGCGGACACTGGGTAAGTATTTGCTTTCAGTTGTAATCCGAGTGTCATACAATGTATGACAATCGGATTGCAATATAACATATGTTTACATTTAACCACCTGGTGAGAAAAGTTCAGGGTTAACGATAATTGCAACTTTTTTTTAGCACGGAAAAGTTCGGGCTTAACGGTGGGGAGGTTAAAATATGCAGAGCATAGTCTGCTTTGTCAAAGAAAAAAAAAACAAGAATATTTAGGTGCCCAGGATTAGAAATAGGTACTCTAGGCAGTACCAGGACCAAGTAAAATGATTGGAAATTACCTAGCCATCTGATTAAACAGTTGCCTGTCTCCGACTTTAATGGGGTAAATGTAGTAATCTAGTAATGACTAGAAAAGAAACAGACAGTGAAGTTGTATTGTTCCCTTATGTGGTGGTCTGTGGATTAATGGCTACTTACATTGATGGTAAGTGGAAAAGGGCCCTAGCAGCCAGTGGGAGAGGTTTCTCCTTACTCTGGTGGACAGTGTAGAAGGATCTCCTTACAATGGCCACTAATAGAGAAGAACCCAATCAAAATGGTTGCCAATAGGAAATTACCAACTTACACTGATGGCCAATAAAGAAGAACCACTTTACAATAGTGATTAGTGGAAAAGAATTCTTAGATTGGTTGTCAGTGAAGTGACCCATTACACTGGTCGTTACTGGGAAAAATGCTCCTTACTTTGGTTGTCAGTGTAAAGTATGTCCGATTATCAGCGTAAAGTATGTCCGCTTACAGGTAGCTAAAAAGATCGCTGTTGTCAAGGAATCCTTTTTTCAAGGAAGAACTTTCTTATTGCTCAAGAAAGCCTCAATGGAGAGGAGAAAAAATGTCCAAAAGAGATTTACTTCCACACTTCACAGCAAACGCTGGGTAGTGCTAAACCTAGCAGATCACTATGCCCTCTGCAGGACCATTCAACCTGGAGACCTTAGTCAAAGTTGCCACTTCCACATAAAAGAATAGGAACATAAGCAATGTTTGCTGACTATAATTTAAAAAAAAATGATGTGTCTAAAATACAACAGCAAAAAAAAAAAAAAAATGAATGGTGATATGTAAGGAAAACAATACCTGTTAAGAAATGTATTCATTTGCTGGAGGCACAAATGCAAAACCTTTTTCTTCAATTCTTCACTAATCTGAGCAGCTACCTGAAGGTTCTGCTCAAACATCTGTAAAGAGAGTCAGAAAACCATATCAACTTGCAGCAAAAATATAGATACAGTTTTATGGACCGTTTAGGTAAACCCACATTCTGGTACCAATATGCCAGTTTTGGTTACAGTTGGAAGAGCTACAACCTCCAAAAGGATGTACTGCTGTCTGTGTACCTTTTTTGAAGACCCATGCTTTCTATTCAGCCAGGCTGGAGACAAGTTAGAATATGTGTTTGATTCCTACCAGTTTCTTTGTCTTTTCTAATTTCCTATTGCTTCTTATACCAGTGACCCTATGTAACACTTGTCCTGTCTTATGGTGACAACACTCATTCACTGTAATGTATCTATGTAGATTTGTCACCCTTGAACAGACAGTCAGCAGAGGATTCTGTTAATTGGTATCTAGAACCTGATGGTTCTTATAATGCCAAGAACCACTGGGTCGTCCTGGCATTTGTCTCCCTATTCTAGTGCATTCATTTTAAAGGGGCATGGTCTGACACCACCCTGAATTTTCTGTCTAGCAGATGCCAAGGCCCACTTGATGGCTAAGCACTCTCCACTACTCCATACTTTTTCTCGGCCTTAGTAAGCTTCCGACTGGGAAAAAAAAATCCCACATCTGACAAAGCTCTCCAAACCAAAATTCCCCAACTTTTTTGCAGTACTAAACCTCTTTTCAGAGGGACCATGTGCTGAAGAAGAATGGAATATATCTACCATGTCGGACTCAGCCCTGACATCCTGTACACATCTCAACAACCCCCCTCCCCTCTGGTGGAACGAGCCCAAACAGTGAACCCAAATTCCAAATCTTTTATAGGGAGGAGCATTCTTTCAAACTGCTTTACTGCAAAGTGAACTAGGAAATGCGACTTTCTTTAAATATAAACGTTATTTACTTTTTGAAAAATGTTACCTGAAAAACAATGGCTGGCAATGTGGTTTGGTAGTAGCCATCCTGGTCAGCTTCAGGTTCTGTATCTTTATCCCAGTCTTTTTTATCTGTTTCTAATGCTTTTCTCAACCAAGCAATAATATTGAACTAAATTGATACAGAAAAAGATTGTATGATTAGACATTAAATCTACAAATTTACCAAACAATGAAAAAGGATTTTTATTGTACTTACTGTAAATGCATTTCTGCAGTATTTCATAAATATTAGTAAACCCTAAATCCTTTACATAAGAAAATGCTGCAACACCATACCGCAATACTTATACTTCTACTTATTTTAAAGTAAAGCTGCACATTGGATAAAATGTACCTGTTGATCATGACAGTTACCAGGACTTCCTCTTTTTATGTGGCAACGCAAGTCAAGCCTGTAATCTCTTGTTAACCATGCCAAACTAACTGCACATTCTCCAGATTTTTTTTTTTGCATTGAAAACCCCTGTACTTGTCCAGTTCTGCTAGTCTTGAAGTGCACATACTCCTGGAACCCGTTATGCGAGCACCACATAACACATTCAGCATACAGTAATAAAAATCTGCAAGAATACCAATGCTTTCCTCAAAAAATAGCAAATGTGGGTAAAACATTTACAGATGTGTTCAGTAAAAAAAAAAAAAAAGTTAGGGAAGCATGAAGTTAGGGGATCAGCACATCACAGGACACTGTGGTGTCTTTTCAAAGTACATTTTGAGGGACAAACTTAAACAGCTTCACTTCAGCATAAACATAACACAAAAACTGCTTGGTCTAACAGAACAAAAAAAGGCTTACTTCAGCAAAATAAAGTTCTGCAGCCCAAGCAGCTACCCCAGGATTGGACCTGTTACTCACAAGTATCAAGTGGTCCAGTTTTCAAAAGTCCTGGCTTCCAAAAAAAGCATAAAGCTGCCCACAGTTCTGTCCCCTTCAGCTTTGCTCCTTGATCTCAGACCCAGAAATCATGGACTGTACTGCAGTGGGATAGGAAGGCCCAACCAGATCCTTCCCTCCTATCAGACCTCACTGGGAATATGCAGACTAGCTTTGAGCACCAGTTCACAAAAAGGACATTGTGGAATTGGAGTGCAGATAAGGGCAACTAAACAAATAAAAGCAAGGGAGGAGCTCAGCTATGAGGAGAGATTAGCTGAATTAAACCTATTTTCCCTTAAGAACACATTTACCCCACCTGGCAGTATTCCCGAGTGTGGCTCAGGTGTGAAATTTCATTACAAAAAGTGGTAACCCCGGGCCATACTCTGGGTTGAATTGAGGGCTTACCTGGTCTTGACGAGCCCGTGGCGTCCTCCAGCGATGCTGGCTCGGCATCTGTGTCCATTTGGCGATACCCAGCCGGCATCTGCGTCCCCTGGCCTCGCATCCCGGCGTGTGAACATTGGGGATGCGAGGCTAGGGGATGAAATGTGTGTGGATAGGGGGGCGGGACCTGCGGCAAATTTAAAATTAGAAGTATTTTTGAATGTCAAATGTACCGATTTGACATTTAAAAATACTAAAATATTCATACCCCCAGGGGGGTTAAGAGGGGATATATTCACCTTGTATAAATATATAAATGGTCCATATAGAAAACTCTCTTCCCAATTATTCACTCAAGAAGTTTAAGCTCTGGATAAGGAAGGGATTCTTCACTGTAAGGTCTGTGAAAATGTGAAAAAGGCTCCCTTAGGAAGTAGTTTCAGCAACTACTATTGTTTGCTTAACGAAATAGCTGGATGCTTTTCTAGAAGCACAGAATATAACTGGGTATTAAGGCTTTAAAGTAAAGATAACAGACTGTTGATCCAGAGAACATCCGATTGTCTCATGGAGTAAGGAAGGATTTTTTCCCCTGTTGGAGCACACTGTACCAGGTTTTTTTGTTTTTGTCTTTTTCTGGATGAACTATGTCCATAGGGTTTTATATCTGGGATATGTTTATTTCCCTAGGGGTTGAATTTGATGGACATATGCCTTTCTTCCACCTGACTTACTATGAAACTATCCAAACGTCCGAGCCCTGTAATAACTTAACAAAAATGGCAACCGCAGGTCTCCAAACCAAATTCCAGCACTCTTTTTGTAGTTCAAAACTTCTTTTAAAAGGGGCCATGATCTAAAGAAGGGAGGAATATATTTATCATCCAGAACCCTGCCCTAGCATTCTGTACAATTACAGAAATGCTACCAGCCTATTTGTAAGCGACAGACCATCACCAATAAAGGATGCACATTATAAATCCAATCCCAACCTATATGAACAAACTGCTCCCTCAGAGTTATAGGGCAAGTAGGAATATATATTTTAAAAGCAGATGAAAAAAAAAGAACCAGTGCCCATAAGTTTAAGAGTGTGTGTGCAATTCCACTTTAAAGCTTAACAAAACTAAAAATTGTTCAAGGCAAACATTAATAGCAATCAGATTGAAGGACAAATACAAACAGCACATAGTAAAGTAGTGTAGAATATGGGCCAAATGTACACTGCATTACAACTATTTTTTTCTTAACTCTAATCAGATCAAAGCAGGAAGAACAATAAATGCTAGACTTCATTTTCCAGCATTCCTGCAATCAATGAGGCGGGACTTTAGGCCACAGAAGTTGGTTAAAAGAAATTGTAGGACTTCAGTCTGTTAACAAGAAACAATAGGCTGTGTGGGTAGGTGTACAGCTATAGACCAAAACAGTTATGCAATGGGTTTTTGAAGTACAGTTCCAAAAGGTAATACTTCTAAATCTCATCAACCTACATGATGGCTTTATAATATTACCTTGCATTTTTGTTTAGTTTGGCTTTAAGGTTCAACTCTTTTCTTTTTGAATACAGTGCGGAAGGATTAAAATTGAAAGTTTCCTTTTCTCTTTGTAGTCCCATTAAGTAGTCTTTTACTTTTCTGTTTTACTGTTTCTGTACTGCTGACCTTGCAATAAAAACTTGTATGGTACTTGCAGAAATTCTGCTCCCAAAAACGGGGATGTTGGATTTTTACAGATCATTCTTTGGTAAATTAGCAGATTCTAATCTGAAAGGTAAGTAATGTTACTTACTTGGAGAGTTGCCATATACTTATCCAGAAGCTGATCCACTATTTTCACAGAGAGAAGTGGTTTAAGTAATGTCACATCTACTTCTGGAACCAAATCTATATTTCCCATCATTTCAGAACTGTAAGATCAATGTATACAATTTGAAACCAATTGAACATTCATTATGAAATTAAA
>NC_092862.1:80885354-80903595 GCF_032062135.1 Pyxicephalus adspersus | reverse complement strand
TATATAGTGATGGACCCTGCTGGGAAGTCACATAGAAATCAAGACTGGCTTCTCGCATAAACAGAATACAACCAAAAAGGTTTACAACCTCCTCAGTATTTGGTAAGACCTACAGCTAATAAAACGAAAGTGTATAGATGTAAAATAGGATTGCCATGTCCAGCAGATACAGCCATTTTGTCTTTATTTTTAATGGAGTAATACCTCCAAAATTGGCTAATAATTTGGTTGTAATTATTTTTTCAAAATTACAATTTGTAATTTTTTTTTTTACTCTTACTCTTAGTCTTATTTACTGAACTAGTTAGCCTTACCTGCAGTAGGTGTTCAAAACCCAAGTAAGGATGCTGACAATTTCATTGGCTTCAAGATCTTCCGAAGCCAACTCTTGGATTCGAGAAGCCAATGCAGAGTGGTACAGTTCCAAAACTTTACTGAATATGTTGTATGAAGGAGGAAAGCACTGCACCATCAAGTTTTTGACTATAATAAGATCATCCAACACATAACGACGAATGATTTCCAAATGACGCACCAACCACATTTTATCAGATTCTCTTGTCTCTGCCTGAGTGCCCTCAATTCTTGTTCTAATTGTCTTATCAAGAACGTCAAACATTTTTTGCTTCCACTTCTTGGGTCTTCCCGGTGGAATAAATCCAGTTTGTTTCCTTCTATCCATCATGCGTCTATCAATCTTTTCTTCTCTCTCTATAATGCGAACTACTGACACAAGCAGGGTAGGATCTTTGCGAACAGTGGTAATGGATCTCTGTATAACCATCCACAGCTGTTTGGCCAGCTCATCAGACAGATGTTGTACTTCTCCAAAATAATTTTGAATAAGATTCATGTCATGGGTGTTTTTGCTATCCATACGGTATTGTTCATACATGAGGTCATCCCTAGAACACTCCAGGTCCATTAATTTACGATGCGCTTCTAGAAGTGCACTTTGTTCAATAAGATCTTGAGTCTCTTTTACAATTTCTGGGACTATGAGCAAAAATAAAAAAGTTATATATAAAATATAAAAATAATTATATACATAGCTGAATTTGTTAAACTATAAAATAACAAAACACAAACAAAAATGTTAACATTTATTAGCAAACCAATGTATGCCAGTCCCTGGAACATCTAATTGTGTTACTGAAGTGTAAGTGGCATTATTACTCAAACAGCCTATGCATTTTTTCATAATATGTAGTGTAATTGTAATAGTGTAATATAATAAATAGTATTAGTGTAAACTGATTTTAGTAAGGATACAGACCATATGTCAATTTGGTTGTGTCAAAGTCAGAGCTGAGCACTATGGTGCTAAATTTATGTAACAAGCATGGATAATGTTTGTTTAAATAGTACCTTAGCAAAGGCCATCTGGAATGCAACAAATGAGCTCCAGCCATGTTATCACACAGCTCATCATCTAAGATGGCAGCCAGAGTTCTGAAGCCCTTTACAAGTTAATGAAAGGTGTCACCAAAGGCATAATGTGGCACATTCTGTTACCATTCCATATGTATGTGAAAGATAAATGTGACCACCAGACATGCCACCATACTTCACTAGACACAATTTACCAACAGAGATACCTCACAAATGTGGATGTCAGTAAATTTCATATAAAAATAATGTTAGCCCTATGTTCAGAACCAAATAAAAAAAAAACACCATGCAGACTTTTTTTTTAAATTATGTTTACCACAATATAAATAAATGGTATTAAAATGTTTAGCCAAAACTTTATGCATTGTGAATAGAGCGCTACATGAGTAAATCCATGCAATACATAAATTCATATAGCTGGGACAAGCAGAGGTTTAAAAAAAAAAACATACAAAAAAAAAAAACTAATTTTTACTTAATCACATACTTTGTTACATAATCATGATATCCAAAATTTCCTGTCCTACAGTTAGGTCCATAAATATTTGGACAGAGACAATTTTTTTCTTTCTAATTTTGGTTCTGTACATTACAACAAATAATTTTAAATGAAAACTCTGCTGCAGACTTTCAGCTTTAATTCAATAGGTTGAACAAAATAATTGCATAAAAATGTGAGGAACTAAAGCCTTTTTTCAACACTATCACTTCATTTCAGGGGCTCAAAAGTAATTGGACAATTGACTCAAGTGAAGCACTGAGGAGAAAAGCAGAGAAAGTGCTGAATGAGTCATAACAGTGTGAAGAGAGCCTCAAGACACCCGAAAAGGAAGTAGGGAGTTGCCTTTATGAAAAAGACATCTGGGAAAGTAGTAAAAACACTTGATATGAAACAAAGTGTTTTCTTTTCACTTTAATATTCTGTATAAAGTAATAAAAAATACCAAAAATAGGTCGATCAACTGTGTGGTTAATGAATAGGAGGTTTCGGACTGAAGCAGGTTATTGAGATTTGTATCAATATTTAGTATTATGTAGGGATTTGGTAATGGGAAATACCAAGAGGTAAATAACAACAACGAAAAGGCATGAATTACAAAAAAAGCAGCAAACCCTTTTATTTATTACCTGAGAAAATGTTTTTAAGATTTTCCACTGCTGCTGCCAGCTGACTATGCTGAACCACAGCATCTTTTACATCCTTTAAGCTTTCAATAGTATTAATGCTCTGCCTCCAGTCCTTGCTAACATTTCCCAAGGACTGCTGGATGTCTTTGACATCATTCAGGGCGTTGTGAAGTTGGTTTAAACCTGTTCTCACACCATCAAGTTGTGACTGAATAGCTGCCTGAAAGAAATTATTAGAGTTAAAAATGTAAAAAAAGAAATTATTTTTGGTAAAAATGTATGTTACATTATTTTGTGTCTGGAAAATATAACGAGCTAAAAGGTTTGCAGAATAACTACCAAGAGCATTGCAACCAATGGCCAGATGAGGAATGGTTAGAACTTTTGATAAACTTTTCACTTTCCTTTCCATATAAACATGGCAGATTAGAACTAAGGGGAAACCTCCCTTATGACAAAGCAGGAAGCAATAATATTCTGACAAACATTTAAAGCCTTATTTGAGCTACTATAATTGTTTTGGCTGCTTCTATGTCTGATGGATTTTCCTCACTTGCTTTAACACATTGCAAATAAACCAGATTAAACCAAATTAGGGAAAAATATCCTAAAAGGAGAAAAATATTATGATTTATATGCCAATGTTCAAGCAGCACACCTAATAACCATTATTTTATCATCTTATGATTTGCAAATACATTTAAAATAGACATTAAAACGAATACATTTACCTTGGTCAGCAAGACATTTGTCACTGCAATTTCAAAGGTTTGAAAAAAAAGTTAACATTTTCAATTTAGTTTAGAATTATTCTTTAGGTTACACCTTCACATGACCCGAACAGGATTGTTTAGGCTTTTAACTGAATCACAATGATGACATCATCGTAAGGTGGCGTTCAGGAACAAAAAAAGTTGTTTTACAGAACACTGCACAAAATGAAAAAGTGTACCTGGGCAAAACAGCAGCTACACAAAGTTAACATTAGGTGCTATATCATTCACAATAAACCTTGTCTTTCTGAAGGTTCTTCAGGTTAGCAAAGTCTAGGTCACCATTTCATATTTCAATTCACAATTCATATTTATTACAGAAAAGGCTGCTCATCAAATGCTACTCGCCAAATATACACAAAAAGGACAACAGGTCATCAGCAGGTTATATTTTTTTTCAATTCAATCTTGTCATTATTTAACAAAAAACAAAATTGGGGAAGCAATCTGTGAAAAATTAGGTGTACCTCAATAGCACCAAAATTTGAAGTAATTGATTTCTGTATGACTCACCTCACTATGGAGGAACTGGGCAATTGCAACACCTTGATTCCTTTCTTGTAGATGTTGTAGATTTGCTGGTGCTTGGGATCTTTGTCATGTTGCATGACCCAATTTTAAGCCATCCTCCATACTGATCGCAGGCTCCGGGGGGGGGGGGGGGGGGGGGGGGGGGACGGGGGGGTGTCTCAGACCTGCGATAAGAGAGCGGGCAGGTTCTGGTATCATGACGCTATTCTGGGGGTAGTGTCTTCACCTTCGGGTGACACAGGAGGGTGTAGTGGGGCAGGCACGCACCATGCCCCCTCTTATTTTTTTGCGACTACATCCCCTGGTTATGTGTCAGCCAAACAAGCCCAAATCATCACCTCTCCACCATCACGGTTGACAGTATGAGGCAATTGTGGAGATTTGGTGTTTGGTTCTTGCCAAAGATCTCCACCTTGGTGTTGCCAATCCAAAGGACATTGTTCCAAAATGCCTATGCTTTGATCAGATGCAGCTTTGCAAACCAAAGTTGTGCTGCTATGTTCTAGACCAGCATTTCTCAACCAGGGTTCTGTGGAACACTAGGGTTCTTCCCAAGGTTGATAGGGGTTTCTTGAGCAATTAGCAGTTTGTGCCTTTCATGTACACAGCAACATTATTGGCTATCTGTAGGGATACCATTTTATTCCAATGGTCAGCAATGTAAGAGGCATTCATCCTACTCACCACCACATTAATGTACGGTGACTTTTGGATATAGTAGTAATTATAGCAAGGGTTCCCATAAGACCTGAAAGTTCTTTTAAAGGGTTCCCCATGTCAAAAAGTTAGAAAAACTCTGTTCTAGATAGAGGAAGATTTTTTCTGGCAATCCTCCCAAACAAGCCATACTTTTTAAAGGTTTTTCTCATCTTTGTGTCAAGAACCTTAACATTTACAGAAAACGGACACCATGTCTTTTTTGGTTGATTTCTTGGTTTGGAACTTCTTCGGTTGTGGGGACCCACTGTGGCGCCATTCCTTTGACTGTTCCTTGGTTTCAGGATCATGGATGTGGAGCCAGGTTTCCTCCTCAGTCACTAACCAAGCCAAAAAGTCCTGTGCAGCTTCAAAATGGGCCAAAACGGCTTTGGATGCTTCAACTCGTTCCTTCCTGACATGTTCAAACATTTCGGCACCCACTTTGCTGAAAGCTTGCTCATGTCTAGGATAATGATGATAACAAACCCCAACACGCTTCCGTGAGATGTAAACTATCTGGGCTATCTTTTTTTTACAGAGTTTCGCCCGTCTTCAATAATCAGCTTATGGACCGCATCGCAGGTTACCAGGTCAGTTGAGGTTGGGGGCACACACTGCGGGGCTCATGTTTAACAGTGAAATGCCCAGTCTTGAAACGAGATATCCGGGTTTTGATACTGCTGTACGAAGGACACTTCTCCCCCAGTGTTTGTGACCTCTCAGTGTGAATGTCCTTTGCTGACTTTCCCTGGAGAAACAAAAACTTTATGATGGCCCGTAACTCCAACGACGTGAAACTTGCTTCTGCCTCTGCCATCACAGCTTCTCACTAAAAGAAAAACCGGTTTTAAGAATCGCAAAGACCTGATATTTGCACAGTTACATACTAAGCAAGATATTATGCTGTCATATGCCCCCACACTCATTGTTCAATTTCATCTTGAGCGGGGCAAAGCCAGGAACTGCTGGGACAGGACAGAGACTGTGATGATTCATATGGCTGACAGATTCCAGAGTGACTCCAGTCTGACATGTACGGTAATATATGGTAGTTCCTCTGTGCTATTTTTATGTTGCAGAAGATGCAATTTCTTAAAAAGGTTGCAGAGCACATGCCACAAATCTTCACCCCAGCACCCACAAGAGATGGACTTTACTAGAAGGTGTACCAGCCTGCAGCCTTTTGGGCACATCTATGCAGATTGCAACCACCCTGGTTAAAACCGAAGTGTGGCACTAGCTTATAACGAAAAAACACAACAACAGACCAAAGGAAGGCAATGAACAAGCACTGTAAATACAATCTGAGGTCAGTAACCAGGAAACAGGAATGCAGCACATAAATTGTTGTAGAACACCACAGATCTGTTTAAAGTACGCCATAAGTGACATAGCCCTGGCTTTAAAATAGAGCAGTACCTGGGTGAAGATCTTGGTGAACACCCTACACGTTTTAGCTTAAAGCAGTGTTTCTTGCTGGGGAGTTTCTTAAGCAGTGAAAAATTTGTGCCTCTCAGGTCAGATACTGCTGACACCAATAATCTTTTTGGCTATTTGTAAGGGTGACATTCCTCCCACTGGCTAGCAAAGTAAGACATTCTTCCTATGGACCATCAAGCTAATGTACTGTACAGGTAGTCCCTGGGTTACATACAAGATAGGGACTGTAGGTTTGTTCTTAAGTTTAATTTGTATGCAAGTCAGAACAGGAACATTATTTAACTAAATGCAATTAGAAAAGATGTTTGTCTCAACGTATTTTTAGGCAGCGTGGTGTCAGTTACTGTAAAAAAAAACCTCACTAAGAGCTAATCACAAAGCAAAAAAAAAAAATCTTTATGAAGCCTAGACATAAACTAACTTCTGGAGCAAGCTGTGCTTTGATATGCAAAAAGAAACAACTGCAAAGTTTGTCTTGGTCATTAAAGAGTTACAAGAGGCTGCAGAAATAGCTCCCCCTCTAAGATCACTTGCTGTGTTTAGCAAAAGATTTTTTCTGCAAGTCATGCAAACCGCCTACTCCAAGCCTCTGTCCTGCACAGAAGGAGCAGAGAAGCCCCATTTGTTTGTACAAAGGAGGCGTTCGTATGTCAGATGTCTTTAACCCGGGGACTACCTGAATATATAATAATAATGTGCTGTATATATAGTAATTATAGCAGGGGTTCCACAGAGTTAAAAAGGTTGAAGAACACTGGGCTAAAGGGTTACAAACTGCAAGCTTTCAAAATATGAAGCTTAGCTTATTGTTAGGGAAAGGAGAGGACAGGGAGATTTGAATCTCTGATGTCTACATAGGACAGAAATTCTCTTTCTAGGAGTGCCATGACAGATTTTCTTTCAGCAGAGTTTCTGAATTCACACATTTCTCCTGTTTGCAGCCCTATTCAGAATGCTAGGTTTGAATACAAAAACCCTGCAAAATGTTCCCAATCTGAAAATTTCTTTAAACAGTATTAAACTGTGTTTAATTTTAAACAAACATTTTAGTATTAATTTTTACATTGCCACCTACTTTAAAAGTAGCTAAAATGTATTAAAAAGTTACAGGGAGGCTAAGGCTTTTGTTTGCAATATAATTAACTTTTAAAAATATCATATTTTTTTTGGGTAATGAAATGATAATCTGTAAATCCAATGTAGAATTAGGGCTCCGAAAGACATGGCTTTAACTGGTAAACTCCCGTTAACTATTCAACAATATTTGTTGATTTGTAGTTTAATCTGTTTGTGGTTTAATTTGGTACCTTTTTTTTTTTTATATACAAAACGTTATATACAGAACATGTGAGGTGTTCAAATAGCAGAAATAAACAAATGTTAAGAAAAGCATACTCAAAACATAAAATAGTCAAACATTTTTTTAACTTCTATTATTGAATTTTCTTTAATTTGAACTATTATTTTTACTGCTCCACTTATTTAGTGGATTTATAGGAGGGATTCAATCCAATAAACATGTATTTACTTTTGACTGTGTAGGCCCAAAAATGTACTCAATATTCAAGATGTGGCCTTAGAAGTGATTTTCTAAGGATTAATAAAAAGTTGTACCCATAGGAAATCTTACTTTCAGCCTGGCCTCAACAGATGCTTTTTTCCGGGCCTCCCGTCTTCGATACTGCTCTACTTTATCCAGCTGATCTGGTCTCTGAAGCATTCCGGCTACACGTTGAACTGCAGTGGCCATTGCCTCCTTGTCTGGCTCCTCCATTCTTAGCCTACATTTAAATTGAGACAAAACTTTAAATATCAATCTGTAACTTTGCCCACTGGGAAATCTAGATTTTCTTTTTTCTTATATTATTGGTAATGTAAAATTTTTTAAATATAAAATGCAGTTTTCTCTGAAATACTCACCCACTCCCTGACATTCTGATCTACTATCCAGTGCTCTCCTAGGTTGAATACAGTTAGGTGTCATTGAACCCTCTGTGAGTGCAAGGCACCATCAATCTCCTTGCTGATCCCAAGGAGCAACACTGCAGCACCTGGCACTCACAATAAAAGGTGTTTACTTATCACATTTAGAATTAGGCTTCACTAACACTAACCCTGTAGATACTCAGTGTAAGAATTGATGTTTTTTTTTTTTAAAGGACTACAGAACACCTTATCTCCAAAACATATACCAAGCAGTTTTGTAGTTCATTGTGAAGTAATGGGGGCAGTACCTGAAATTCTATTTAAGTACATAAAAAATTTTCAGCTGGTCTGGTAGTTTCTTTGCAAATAAATTTGAAAATGATGTATTTAATATCAGAACAAATCCCTCTTAAGAAATAAGTAAATCCCTCTGAGTAAATGCAAGCTATGAGTGGAAAGGCAATCTTACATAAATTAATCATTCAAATTGATTGTATGTTTTTACAACTGTTTTCCACTACAGTGTCTGTAATTGTCAAGGGGCATTTTTATCTAAGGATGCGGGAGCACAGTGAAATCCATCACAAAATATTTCTTGCCCCCCTTCTCGAGCATAATATTCCAGTCATTATAGCCATTATATGTATATGTGATATTATCTCTTTTTCTGTAAGTGTTGACTGAATCGCTTTTGGACAAGGCCAAATAAAAATCACTTTGGAAAGTGTATTTCATTCTCTTGTAATGAATTTCAGGTTTAAATATTAAATCATAAGGTTTTAGATTAAGCAATTAGTTTTTGACCTATTACTAAGTGAAAGACAAAAACAACCAGAGAGGGTTACGGATTTAAAAATTGTCTAGTCTGTCAGCTCACTAGACTTCTAGCAAGATCAACAGGTCTTTTTTTTTGCGTAATTGGAGTTTAAAAAAAAATCTATTCCTGCCAGTGAAATAATTTTCTTTTGGGTAAGAAACATGTTTTATAAAGCTTTTTTAAAGGCCTTTTTCTGAAGCCCATGCAGCCTCTGGAGATCCTTCTGATCTTCACTGTCAGACTACAAAATGACCCTCTGAAGCATTCTGATTCCAGTGCAATTCACTGGTGGAATATTAAGTCATTCAAACCTGGACTGAAAATTGGGTGGCCTATTACGGGTGTCATGGACAATAAGTACATGTTAAGCCCAAGTGAACCAAAGTATTTTGTCTTTATTTTTAGGGTCATACTCTTTTTTATCTTTCAACTTGGGGAGTTCAATGAGCTGGTAGTTTAACTTAGGAAAGTCTGAGTGCCAGACAAACCACAGGAATTCTGCAAAAAATACATTGGTGAATATACAGGTGGTGTCTGTAGGTGGTAAAGCACTGTTGATGAATTTACCTAGATATTGTAATGCTTTTGTAGCCCATCTGAAGGGAAAACAAGGCTCTAGGGCTTGTTTAACATTTTTCAGTAGGCATACTGCCAGGGCTTCCGATTTATGTAGACTCATTTTGTAATTGGAGGCGACTGTATTCTTTAAACTCCTGTAGTAGGTTGGGGAGGGAAACAACAGGGTTTAAAATGTAAAAGAGGAGGTCATCCACATAGGCGGCTATTTTGTGTGTCATCATCCCTACTTTCAGGACCTAAATGTCCAGATTCTTTCTAACCTTCCTCAAGTTCTCAAGCGGAGGGGGGGGGGGGGGGGGGGGGGGGGGGGGGTAGGGGGCAATCCTGTCTTGTTCCATTATTGTTCACAAAGAGAGTGGATAGAACGCCATTAGCAAAGGGTTTGTTGTTCTAAGCCAGGCCATACAGTGAGATGGCTGTACCAGTGCTTAAGGAAAGTATAAGACTTAGGGAGTAAGATATGAGCTGATCAATGACACATGACAATTTATAACAGTGGGATTTCTCTCCACACATATAAAGCACTGACATTTTCCCCCGAGATGTTTCTTCCTAGATTTTACAGCACATCTCAGTACTTTACTCTCAGTCATTTTACAAGGATAGATAAATGTACCATTCCCTATATGTTTCCATGTTACCCTTATGGTAATACATTAAACCAGTGTCATCTTAAATCATAATACCTGTTCACGTTAAGTGTAACATCTCTTAAAATGTGTGCTGACAAGCAATTGAAGCTTTCTCATTGGCAAAAAATGCAAATGGATCAAGCCTTAAAGTCCCACTACAGTCTGATGTTAACTCCATCAATGCCACAGTCTCCCCCCCCCCCCCCCCCCCCAACACTGCATGGGGATCATTGAACGATCACGTGGCTAAAAGAGAAAGGACGTACACATACCTGCCTCATATCCCACTCCCACAGTCTATCTGCAACCTAATGGTTGCAGTTAATTTTGTTGGGTATAATGCAGAACCAGCAGACCTGCATTGTATGGAAGGATGCCTAGGTCCAACCTACATTTTAAAATGTCAGTCAGCGGTATCCTGGAAAGTAAAGAATAGGGGAAATTGTACTTATTTCCATACCGTGTAGCCTAATAAGCATTAGCGTGGAGTTCAGAGTAGCAGCATTTAGCATCTTAAAAATACTTGCAGCAATGCTACTGCAAGCAACTGCCTGAAAATAGAAGGGAAAAAATGAACCCATTCGTTACAATATTACCCATTTTTTTCATGCAGAACAATGCTAGTACTCAAAAACAAAAATGCTAGTGTGAACTTACCCTAACTCAATTATTACACGAAAGATTGTGGGGAACAACATTGGTAAACTTACCAGAAGTTGAAGAGTTAGGCTTGAATGAAACTTAACGTTAAGGCTAATTACATCCTATTCTGGCACCTCCATGGAAGCATGCATAATACAGAAGGCCAATCCCCTATCTAATAGTAAAAGTTATATCGATATAAAAGTGTTTGGGTTCACCACCAGACCAGTAAAATTATAGTAAGCATGGTAATCCATTGTCCATTTTCTTTGGCCTTTTTCCACTGTAATTACAGAAAAGGGATCAACTTTTTTGATGCTTTGGAGATGCACCGCTGTCTATTTCAATGCGTTCTTGCAATGCTATTTATATTGAACAAGAACAGAATAATGTTGAATGATGAAACATAGGTTATTGTGCCCAGATACATGTTGTCTGGTTTGAAAAAAAAGGTGCGCCAGGTAAATAGACTGGTGTGACTCCAGCCCAAAAAAAATTTACTTCTATCCCCAAATATGTCTGTGAGAATGAAATTTAATCTGATCATGAGTTAATAAATTCTGATTTGGCTAAAAACCATCTCACATGGATGCGAGAGCATTTACACATTATTATTATTATTATTATTATTATTATTAATAAACAGGATTTGTATAGTGCCAACTTATTACGCAGTGCTGTACATTAACCCCCCCGAGTGTGACTTGGGAGGACTTTACTTGCAAAAAGCAGTAATCCCGTGTCCAGTGTTCTCCCCAGCCCCTTTTAGCTGGGTGCACCACTGTTTTTGGGTGTTTACTAAAGAGTTGGCTCACAATGCAGGGGCCACCACCCGCCTACAATTTCTTGCCACCCAGCTTAAAAGAATTTCTGGCTTGAGCACTGGAGTCACACTCAGGGTTGCTAAAAAAAAAAAAAAAAAAAAAAAAAATAATAAATTGTTTCATTGGTGTCCCCCGGCATCCTGCTGGTCCCTGTAGGTCCTCAGGACACGTCTGCAGAGACGTTCTCTGGGGTTTCCCGGTAGGAGCGGCAGGAAATTTAAATAATTTTGTATTGGATTCAATACAAAATAGCTGTATTGAGTTCAATACAAAGAAATCAAATATATATATATATAATATATAAATACATGCTACTGTACAGTTATATCACAGGTTTCACTATTTATTTTTTTAACAGATATTTGTGTTTTTTTATTTTTTTTTTTCCATATTTAATGTATTAAATATTGGACAAATTTCATGAAAAAGAATTAAAGGCCTACATTGTAAAATAAATTTCTACGCAAAAAATGTAACGCTTTTTGTGTGAAAATATGAAGTGAATTAGAACGCCAGAGAGTTGAATAGAAATACACATCATTACAAGCCCCAAAAGGAAACATGCAGGGAAAGAGATTTGCTAACAGCACAGCTTACACACAGGTGTGTTTTTTCTTTTCAGTTTCAGCACTTTGGCAGTCCATTTATAACTAATGAATAGAAATAAAATACCAGAGTAACTGTAACACTGAATAAAACACCGCACCATATTATTCTGGCCCACATCAAGTAAAGGGAATACACGGTTTCCTCTGCACAGCACTATTTTATGTTCTGTATCAGCAGACAAGCCAATACCTCAGCTGGGCCCACAGATGAGCTAGAAAAACTACAAGTGTCAACACACGAAATCATGCATTTTTAAGCACGCAATCCCAGCATATGCCAATAACAACCTCTCCTACATGGATTGACTGTCTGCGATAAAAGAAAACAAACACATATACAAAAATATAATTCCACTTACTTCTTCGGCTGAAACCGGAAGGTTGTATGGTAACCCAGCAATATACTTCCTTAAAATTCGCTCCGCCCCAACCCTAAACGACGAATCACCAAGGACTTTTACATTTCACACACGCGAGTTATCTGTCAGTCGTTCTGTGATTCGTGGGGAACAGGAACCTCACCCAATACGATGTAAGCAGAGAAGTGCAGTACTGAGGGAGCTCGGTGTTATTTCATGTGACAGCTAAATGACGTGTGTATGTGACGTCCTAGATCACTGTTCTGGCGATGACTTACCCTGTTGTGTCCTACCTGCTTTTTTCTCTTTAAAAGATATATACACGTTTTTACCAGTTACATTTTTTTAATGAGCATAGCTTGAGGTATGTACTATGTTTTGATAAAAGTACACACAACTGGCTATCATGGCCACTCCTAAAGGCACAGGAGGACAAATTAAATTCTGAACAATCACTCTGTCACATTGCACTACCTGCACATAAGGACATCCTATAGGTACAGTAAGATATTCAGATGGCACAAGGATAGAAAATTGGGCCGTCAGGTTTTTTACCAGTTTCCCAATATCTTCTAATACAGCAGTCACCAACCTTTCCGACCTCACAGACCACTAAATTCATCATTTTAAGTCCCGTGGACCATTATTATGAATTTTTTTTTGAACAAATACATTTGTAAAATAATGATCTTGGTGCCTGATGAGGACTGTGGAGGCTTTGATTTATTGACCAGCTCCCTGTTAACCCCCCTAGCGTTCTAATTCTGTCATTTTTTGATGCAAAAAGTGATCCTATTTTTTTTGCATAGAAATTTTTGTTTATATTGTGGGCCTGTAATTCTTAGGATTAACTCCCGGGTATGATAATTATAATGAGTGATCAGAAGGGGAATACTGGTATGAATGGCACATGAGTGATCAGAAGGGAAATAATCTTTCAGAATCTTTTTTTCTAGATTTTCCTCCTTTAAAATTGGGTGCGTCTTATATTCCGGAGCGTCTTATACGGCGAAAAATACGGTAATCTGCTTTTAAATTTCCCGCCCCCACAATCCAACACTCCACCGCATCACCCGGAAGATGTCACACATGTTGCCGGGTGATGCGGTGGGGATGTCCCCGCCCTACTCATTCCCCTGCTCGCGTCTCCCGGAGGCTGATCTCTGGGTGATGCGAGCAGGAGAGTAAGCAGCGGGGACATCATCCCCTATGTCCCCGCTGCTCACCCTCCTGCTCGCATCACCCGGAGATCAGCCTCCGGGAGACGCGAGCAGGAGTAGATCCAGGGGGTGCTGCCAGCGGGAAATCTCCACTGGCATCACCCTCTGGATTTACTATTGGTGATCGCATCTGCAGTTAGATGCGATGCACCAAGCAGAAATCCTGCATGGTGCATTGCATCTAGCTGCAGATGCGTGCATCGGGGTGGTGGGGACCCGGGGGGTATTTAAAAGCAGATTACTCCGTAATCTGCTTTTAAATTTCCCACCCGGCCACGCCCCCCGATGGAGAAGCGCCCCGCCATCACAGCGGGATCCTGAGATCGCCGCTGGAGCGTGGGGATAAGGTAAGGGGGTCCCCCAATGGTACCCCGAGTGTGACTCGGGATTACCGCTTTTTGCAATTTTTCCCACCCCGAGTCACACTCAGGAATACCACTAGGGGGGTTAAAGCGTACCAAAACTGAGAATTTTCACTTTACATAAAAAGGTAGACAGCCCTTTTATGTAAGGTAAAAATTCGGGAGGGCGTGGCGATGGCGCTGTGAGCAGGCATCCTCACAGAGCTCCGTGCACACCGAGGCTTCAGCAGCTGATATCGCCGGGTACCCAGCTCGTTTCTGCCTCTCTCCGGGATGACCAAGCAGCGGAAGACTAAAGACTCAGGGAAAACCCCTAAGAGGTACAACCTACATAAAAATTTACCTTCAGACTCGGCTGACTCAGCAGGAGGGAGTGCTTTCAAGATGGCGCCAACACATGCCAGTGAAGCTGACCATGTGGAGTCTGATAGTCGGGTGAGTGAAGAAGTGACTTCTTCCCTGACAGGAACACCTGCAGATTCTTCCCCTGTGCACTCCTCTCTGCCTTCTGGTTCCCCAGTAGGGCTTTTAGATGCAGTGCCATCCCTTCAGCAACTGCCTAGAGAGTTACAAGTCCTACTGAAATTTATACCCACCAAAGCAGAGATGGAATCATGGGCTCATCGCATAGAACACTCTGTACATAAATAGAGCAGATATATCAGAAAGTACAGGCTGTAGATACTAAAATTACCTCTCTGGAGTCCTCATCCTCCCAAACTTCCTTCAGATTAGACACGCTTGAGCAAACACAATTACAAATGAGGTCTGTGCTTTCCAACCTAGCCCTTTGTTTGGATGACCAAGAAAACGGGACGCCGTAACAATTTAAGATTAAGGGGGATTCCTGAAGCTACAGCTGGACCGGATTTGAAGAGTACAGTGGCAGCCATGTTCAAAACTCTCCTAGACCGGCCCTCATCAGAGCGTATTGAACTGGACAGAGTGCATAGGGTTGGTGTGAGAAGAGATGGGCAATCCGACCGCCCCAGAAATGTCCTATGCAGGGTCCACTTTTTTAAAATTAAAGAGCAGATTGTACAGAAAGCGTGGCAGAAGGGACCGGTTGATTTTGATGGTGCAAGTATCTAGATATATCCGGATCTGTCCCCTTGCACGCTACAGATGAGGCACATACTGAAGCCACTTCTGGATTACATTACCACACATGGTGCCCGCTATAGATGGGGTCATCCACTACATCTCATAGTGTCTAAACCCTACTCTGCGTTCTCATTGCACAATCCATCTCAGCTGCAAGCTCCGTTTACTTTTCTGGGCGCAGATCCTATTGATGTCCCCAATTTGCTGGAAGTCCTAGAGGAGCTCCCAGGAAACTACTTGAGAACAAGATCAGCTACCTCCACCTGACGCAGACGGCGCTCTCCCTCACTTCATCGCCTCCAAGGAAGGAGCACCCCGAATTCGCATGAACTGTGATTTTGCTGTTGGTCACTTGGACTTTTGCTACCACCGCCGACTACCTCCTAAACTTATCGTTAGGCTGGTTTGGACCCACTCAGAAGCTCTACGTCTTTACATGACGCTATTGACTCTTGACACATGTTCACCCCCTATACCGGAGACGGACTTGAACCACAGTCGTGAACTTAAAGCGTACCAGGTATGGGAGATGGACCACCTTGGTTTAGTTGCTTTAAGATCCCAAGTTAATGATTCACCCATGTTCTGTTGTTACTATTATTATCCTTGTATTGGAGGCTTTAACTCCCCCGCCATGACTTTCTTTACTCACATTCATGGCTATAGCATGTCCTATAGTGGATGAGGATTGGTTGGGCTTCCTCCTATTATGATCCAGATTAGTCCATGGTGGAGGCTGAATACAGCTACCACAGTACCTCACCTGATTCCAAATCTAGAGGAGTGGGCATCCTATTGGACGGCTCTCTTCCTTGGTCCCTCTTTCTGTGTAAAGTGGATCCAGAAGGTCATTACCTCCTTGTCCAGGGTACAATAGAGAAGCAGATGTTCACATTTGTGAATATATATCTGCCCAATACCGGTCAATTGACCATCCTCAAGCATGTGCTGACCCTTCTATCTGAGGTGGCCAAAGGTACCGTCATAATTGGGGGAGATTTTAACCTAACTCTTAACCCGTCCTTGGATGTGTTCAAAGGCTGTTCGCATCTACCTTTCTCCTACCATAAACGGCTGAAAGCCCTGCTACATGGAAATCAATTAATAGATATTTGGCGCATTCAAAACCCTGGAGCTGGGGGTTATACATTCTATTCCGCAGTACACAGTACCTACTCAAGACTTGACTACTTCCTGGTGTCCCATGATGCTATCTCGCAGGTCATTGACTCTAGTATTGGTTCCATAACATTCTCTGATCATGCTCCCGTTACGATAGAGCTCTCTGGGAGGCTCTAGGACTGTAAACCCAGTTCATGGAGGCTTAATGAGACACTGCTTGAAGACCCTGGACTGTCTGCAAAGGTTGAGGAAGAAATTTCCTTTTTCTTTGCCAGTAATGCGGAGTCTACAGACAACCCGCTCTATGTATGGGAAGCCCACAAATGTTATATTAGAGGACTGTTCATACAACAGGGCTATAGACTTAATAGACTAAACAAGGAAAGATTGGAAACATTGCTGCAGGAGCTTCATCGCCTACAGACGATGCACAAGAGGCTCCCAACAGCGGACCTAGAATCCCAACTACATGCCACAACTGATCAGATGTAAACGGTACTATTATGAACACGCCAATCATTGTGGTAGGGCATTGGCAAGAGCGCTTAGGTCCAAGAGGGCGGCTATGTACATTCCCAAAATCAGAACTCCCTTGGGTACCTTAGCACATGCTACATCTTTCATGCATACGCCAAATCTTTCATGATTACTACAGTCAACTGTATAATTTGCGAGTAGACTTTGGAGGTATGTCTCCTCCTGAGCGTCAGATCGCAATACAAGAGTATCTCACTGCCTACGATTTGCCGACACTGTCACCAGAAATCATAGAGGCGCTATGATTTACCGATCACATTGCCTGGACTGCAGGCGGCGATACACTGAGCAGCTTCAGGGAAGGCTCCCAGCCCGGAGGGCCTGACATTAGCCTATTACAAGAAATTTTTTCATATACTGGGCCCCCGCCTGGTCATGGCCCTGAATGCGCTCTCCGATGGCCACAACCTCCCCCAGGACACATTAGCGGCCATATATCGGTCATACTCAAACCAGACAAGGACCCCCTCCTCTGCTCCAACTATAGACCAATATCCCTGCTCAACAGTGATTTGAAACTGTTCACTGGCATATTGGCACATAGACTGGCTCCGTTACTGAATGATATTGTCCACCCTGACCAGAGCGGTTTCCTCCCGCTGAGGGAAGCCAGGGACAACACGATACGTATCCTGAATGTCACTGACTAGGCACATGCCCATAAAATTCCTCTGATGCTCCTCTCCACTGATGCTTTTAAACAAAGAATCGCAGGTCTCTTAAGAGGAGGGGATTATTATTATTAATATTAAACAGGATTATATATTACGAAGCGCTGAACATTAAATAGGGGTTGCGAATGACAAACAAATACAGACAGTGTCACTGGAGGAGAGAACCCTGCCCCGAAGAGCTTACAATCTAGTAGGTGGAGGAAGTAGTGACGGTTCCAAAGGACAAAAGAAGATGGGTAGGCAAGTTTGAAAAAATTTTTTTTTGATTGCTCTTTTAAATAAGCAGAAAGTAGAAGCAAGGCGAATAGGATAGGGAAGATAGTTCCAGAGAATTGGGACAGCTCTTGAAAAGTCTAGCCGTGCATGTGATTAAGTTATGAGTGAGGAAGTCAGTTGAAGGTCATTGGAGGAGCGGTGAGAGCAGCTGGGGGAGTATGTTTTTACCAGGTCAGAAATGTAAGTGGAACAAGAACTGTGGAGTGATTTGAAGACAAAGCACAGGAGCTTGAATTTGATTCTAAGGTGAAATGGAAGCCAGTGTAGAGAACGTCAAAGAGATGCAGCAGAAAAGGAACGGTGGGAAGAATGGATGAGTCTGGCTGCAGCATTCATAATAGATTGTAAAGGAGAGAGTCGGGTTAATGGAATACCAGAGAGGAGGATGTTACAGTAGTCCAGACGAGAGATGACAAGAGCATGTACAAGAAGTTTTGTGACAGGTAGGGGTGGATTTTGGAGATGTTGTGTAGATGAAAGTGACAGAGCCTGGAAATGTTCTGAATATGGGAGGTAAATGAGAGGCCAGAGTCAAAGGTGATGCCAAAACAACGTGCCTGAGGGGAGGGACGAATAACAGTGTTTTTAATAGTTAG